>NC_062537.1:5411328-5573828 GCF_022655615.1 Tachysurus fulvidraco
AGTAACAATAGACCCCATAACCCCCTCCCACCCCGAGCTTCCATCTCACCCCGAAGCCAACTCTGGCTCCCCTCCCAGCTACGTTGTGTAGGGTTCGATGTGAAGGGTTAGGTGTGCAGTGTGAGGTAGGTGTAAGCTCACCCTCAATGGAGAACCCAATCACTGTCTAGGATGCTGAGACAAGCCCCAGGAGGGGTAAGAAGGACTTTTATAGATCGTACAACAAAAGGCACCTCCAGCCCTTCTTTCCAGGGATTTTATATACAACACCTCAAAGAAGCGCTCTGAGCCTCCGTGGCTCAACAGCCAATAACACAGGAGAGGAGAATTCTCTGTAGACGACAACAATGCGAGGAGGAAGGGAGGCACCAGTAGGCAAGCAAGCAAGCAAATTAGGTCAATGAGGATATCCCCCAAACTGGGCCAATTGAAGCCTGTCATACGTAATCTCCAACTGCTCAACAAAGCATGAGGAGACAAAAAAAAAACACAAAGGGGGGTTATGGGGTGGAAACTGATTGGGCTTGTGTACAGATCTTGCACTTTTCCAGGCACTAATTAACAATCTTCTCTTGCGCTCACAGAAATTACTCTCTGAACATACAGATGGAGCTGTTATCCAAGAACCGGCAGACAGCGACACAATCCTCACAACAATCAAAGCACTTTTACTGCCCAAGCTCTTCCAAGCACACAAAAAAGACCTCTGGTGACACTTTAAGTCTAATTGTGACCATTCTCGCTTTGTCTAAGTCCTGCCAACAATGATGTGTTGCCAGCACCATTACACAGAGGTGCTTTAAAAAAGTGGAGAGCTCCGTCAGTTCGTGAAAATAACCGCACGCTTGGCATTATGGAAGAGCAGACCCTTGGCGTTAGTCAAATAAAAAAAAGGTTACAATCTCTTTGCTGTTGGCCAGTAAACTGGTTTTTGTTGTCGCTGTGCGTCAGGTGACAACCCAAGGCTCCAACCTAATCTGACAGTATGTGGCCAAGATGTTTTTTAGGGGTAGAAGATCCCAAACTGCGAACTTGGTTTAAAAAAAAAAAAAAAAGTCACGGAGATTTGCTCCTTAAGTAAATATTACGCCACGTATATGTTGAAAGAAAATGCACGAATTTTGAATATAACAATCAGCATGATTATAATGGACTTATCATTTATATAGCGTTATAGTTATCGTCCTCACTATCGCATTTAACGCCTTAATTATCCTTCCGAGCCGTGATACAAAAACGTAGGACTCCTTGCATCTGATCCTTGTTATTAAGAGAATTCACTACATCAGACTGTGTATTCAGAAACAGTAGCCTGGACTGGTGAACAAAACTTTTCTGGGAAGCGAGGAATTAGCTGATTAAATAGTCATTCCCTCAAATGCAGTCGTATACATGAGGACTTGATTCAAAGTGCCCACATGTGACGCTGCTTGCAACACAAACGACCACAAATAAGACGTGACGTCACCCAGAGTTTCAATCTCTTACACATCTGGCTGTTCATTCCGGTCTTCGGTGGTACAGTCAGAGCCATACACAGAGATATGCAGAGTAATCCCCTTTTTTTTTGGGTACGGGGTAATGAATTTCCGCCAATATGTTTAAACATATTTACTCCCCCACCATTCCCTGTAAACCACATCACTCACTATTCAGAGTAGATGTAGAAAATGTTTACCTGTTTGGAGATACAGACAATCTGATTGCTCAGTAGGGCACTTTACTGAAGTGCTCTGCAGTTTGGATTTGGAAAGAACGTGCGGGTTTGATTGCGGCTAGATTTTAAATTGAGCGATAACGCGATGGCTTAAATGTCGTTTTAAGCGACAGTACGGCGTGTGTTAGGGAGAACGAGCTAATTAGCTACTACAACAGAACACGCACTACATAACGTGGCCCAGTTACGGCAGTGTCTTCCTGGTGTTTACACATACCTCGTGGGGGGAAAAAAGCTTAGCTAGTGCATAGACTTATTGTGTTGGGCAAGTAGTGCAAACATGCACATGGAGTTGGGTGGGTTTGTTGTGTGTAACGCTACATACCTTGCACCCTGTAGTTTTATATACGCACACCTACATACATACACACGCACACACACACACACACACACACACATGCGCAGACACACACAGACATGTACTAATTCAAATCCTTCCTATTAATTCAGCATACCGATGTTTCCAATTTGAATAATATTCACTGTGACGACATCAGCATCTTCAGCTGGACCTATTCACAGGATCCCTGTACGTATTAGCCAGATCAAATTATTACAGAACCCGATCCCAGATTTGTTTTAGAAACTGATAGTCCTTTCAATACAGACAGTGGTTCATATTTCCATTAAAAAAAAACAAAAAAAACGATGCACGCAAAACACTCTGGGAGGTGCACTCATCCTCGTCGGTTGTGTTTTAATGCCACTTCTCGAAAGAATGGATTTCAGTTTGTGTTTCTTACTCGGTGGCTTTCATTAAATGGCTGAGCAAGACAGATTTTTTAACCTTTTGCGATGACAGCTCACTTTATTCTCTTTAAACATTGCTGACAGAAAATGATTCCAAGGCCTCAGAGGAACATGTGAGACTTTTCACACCTCCCCCTCCTCTGTCTAAACAACCCTGCAGAACAGGGCTGCACTCAAAACAACCATCCAAATTAACCACATACCCCAACTGGCTTTTTTTTTTGTACCAAAGAATAGAAAAATAGTTATTTTACTTGATAAATTTTGGTCCTGCGCACATCCATGAGCAACAGCTAAACGGGCAAAAGGCTCCCGTGTATCAGTCGATGCAGGACTAGACTAGTCCACAGTGGTGGTGCTTTGACGCGGCGCTCGGGTGGTGCATCGTCAAGCCTTTCGCCTTTAGACCCCCCGAATTCTTTCACACAGTGGAGCCGGCATCACAATGAGTAAACCAAGCTACACTCCTCTTGCCATGGCAACACTCATTCAGTTCCTGTTCAATTAATAAATAAATAAAAAAGAGAGAGAGAGAGGCCAGGCCTTGAGGCATGTAAATGACCAGGATGGGGGTGAAAACTCCTCGAATGGGGCTGAAGAGGGCAACAATGACAGAGAGGAGGGACAGAGAAAAGTGCTGACGCATCAGCAGATCTCGGCTCGGTCTCAAGCTCAGACAGTGATCTATATGCAGGAACGCACACTGGGCCAGGCCTCCTCTCTTGACACATTCATATTTAGCCCCTCTCTTGCTGATAGTGGAGAAAGAAGAAAAAAAAAAGGGGCTAAATCTGTGCTTCTGACCTCCCCCTTCTGGCCTGGGAGTACAAGGGGGAGGGGAATCCAGTCTGCGGTTGGCCTGGGACTCCATTCCATTTTGTTATCAGAGGTATGGGGACGCTGGTGCCAGCGCTATCATAGCCCCCAGATCTGCTGACGTACCAGTTTATCACCACTACATGTGGTCATCTTACAGTTAAAGAGCAGATCTGATTGGATGAAGTTGCACAAAACTGGCGACCCACAACGACCCACCCACCCACCCACCCACACACACACACACACAAAAGCATGTCAACAAACAGGGAGCCTGGCTCCAAACTCTCACTGAGGCTGTATACAATGCCTCCAAAGAAACAGAGAGAAACACACACTCAACCTTGAATTTCAAAAGCCTCTTTTCCTCTCTTTTGACCATCAAGGACACAAGCTTGGAGGGAGACTTGATGATAGTGCTCGAGCTTTTTTGGCTGAAGGTAACACAGACAGCTGAAAAAGAGGAAAGGAGGAGGGAATGGAGAAGGACTACACAATGCGTTCAGAGCCGTAGCTCTCATAAGAGCACAGTTCTAATTAGAGAACAATCTTGATTTTCACAAGATTTTGCCCAAATAAATATTAACAATTCCTCTAAAAGTCAGATATTTTTTTTGTAGATTTATTGCCTACCAGAATGGAGATGGGGGAAAAAAAAAAAACAAATACACTGCCAATGGATTTATGAAATAAAACCATATTCATACAACCGTTTAGGGGCGGGAGGGTAATTAAATACAGTCTTGATCAAATTTGCCACATAAACAGCTAGTAGCAATTGATCAACCTCAAGCATATGGCTCTCTGCTTTGTTCAGCTCAAAAACGAACGCAAGCACCAGTGTCTGTCTGCCTGCTTTGTAAACCAAAACATGCTTAATCGAGCCGGACTAGCTCCCTTCTTTTGAAAAAGACGTTGCAAGCACCGAGGCTCTTGAAGCCAGAGAGCCACATTTGAGGCTTGGCAGGGCTTGACGTTTGAGTACTGATGTTCTATCCCCCTTCAACCCCCCACCGGCCCTCTCTCTTCCATGCTACGTTTTTCCACAAACTTCACAGTCCAAGCTGTTTGGTTCGGCAGCCCAGTGTGGCTCTCGGTCTGCCAGCAAAAACGTACACAAATAAAGACGAACAAATGCTGAAGACGACCGTCTGCTCTTTCCCACCACCATGATTAAGGAGAGGGAGAACTCATGCAGTTGACAAGATCACTACAGTATCCGGAAATAATGCAACAGGCAGGGAGTAACGTAAAGAAAAACACTGCAGAACGTAGCTTTTGTTTTGTGGCCAGAATGTGTCCAAGATTGGAAGTCTCCTCAGTGAAAAGCAGACAGAGACAGAGAGAGAAGAGACACACACACACACAGTTCAATCTCCCGTCGGTCTCAACGGGCAACGTTCCCTCTGAACTCAGCACTGGGACGTTTTAAAGGCTCCCAAGTTTACTTTGGTTTGTGTAGAGAGAAGAGCCTCTCTGTGCATGTGAACACTGTGTGCTTCCAGCTGTTCCTGCTTTCCTGCTTACTTTAAACTGCAAAAAAAAAAAACCACAGGCCGTGGCCAGGGCCTCTGGTTGTCCCCACTGACTGACGGGACAAGCTTCCCATAAGCCTCTCAGGCTCAGGTTTTGTCAGCTGTTGCCATGGCCAGCTGCAGAGGCGAACCGGGGAAAGCTGTACAATACAACACGCCACGCCACGACACAGAGAACATTTATTGTACCTCTTCCAACACTGATTGTATTCTAGAGCGAGCGGCTCTTAATGTCGAGATGCGCTATACGCCGTTTGTGCTGCTGGGAAATGAAGCTCATTGTACGTGGTTATGGCTAAACACTTAAAATAAAAATGTAAAGAGTAGGGGGTTGGTAGCGGTCCAAGAACTGGTACGATCAGAAAGAATAAAAGGGGAGCCAGAGGACAAGGAGAATTTGAAATGGAAAAAAAGGAACGTCTAAAAGGGATTGTCCGAGAGCAGAAACAGCGGGCGGGCGAAGGAACACCAGACCGAGCGCGAGATGTTTCAACAGACAGAGAATGATATGCACATCACAATCATGTTCTAAAAAGAGAAGCGTGAGGGATAAAAGGGTTACGATCGGCTGGAAGGTCGAGCCCGAACCCTCGGAGCTCAGTAATACTCAGCGGGTTTGAGAGGCTATACTCCTGTGAGATTGCAGAGGCAAGCCCTCTAACCTTACTCCCTCACAGATCAGAGGGAAAGAGCCTCCCAACTCCTGCACTTTGGGGTTAACAGGCAGAACTAAGACCATATGAATATTAATCCACTAGCCTGCGCAGGACTTAGCGTCGGCAAAATCTGAAAAGCAGTGGCAAAGGGGAGGGCTAGCGTCCCGTTGGAAAGCTGCTGGATCTGTTCCGACATATTAAATGTGCACAATGCGGTAAGTAAGTAAAAGACAAAAAAAACCACATACGATTACACAACAAAGTCAAATGGGTAGCAGAATACTACGCTGAAGAAACGCCGGAGCGTGAAAACAGGCAGGCAGAAGTCATAACCTCACCCTAGTATCTCGATGTCAAAAATCTGGTATGTTTTTATTTCCCGAGGCAAGCTTTTTTGTGGTGCATGCGAAGAGCTGGTTGTCATTTGGGAGACCCCCTGCTCTGCTACACCTGCACCAATAAGGTCCTGCATGAAGGTGGACAAATAAAGCAGTCTGCCTGCTTTTTCAACAGGATAGATAAGCTCAATCCCCCGACCTCTGAACTCACAACTGAACAGGTGCACAGGAACTCCATAAACATAGTAAACACAAGAACAATCCCTGCAAACAGCAGGCCATACTCAATCACCTGGATGGCAGCAGAGAGTGACCTAATGTCAGGCAGGTCTAGCTTAGACACCACCATCGCTTCTGTAGCAGTAGATCAGCAGCACAAGGAACAAAATCCCTTTCAAAGGGCGATATGACGACAAGAACTGAAGAATTATCGCTGCGTATACGTCCGTGATTGGCTACATATGCTCCATGAAAGGAAGTAATGTAAAAAAGAAAGCAAGTAATAAGCAATATACAAGCCTTATGTTCTAAAGTAGAAGCCTGTGGTGCACATATGCTCTCACTTGGGCTAATCAAAGACGGCCATTTCTCAGCTGCCTGTAGAGGTTAATGGCCAAGGGCTGAGTATGGAGGATACAGAGCTGAGTGCAGCAAAGTGCATTTCTGTCTAAGGGAAGTGGCTTATGGCTTCGTACCATCTGGAACGGCCTACCCGCATAGCGGGACCAGGCCCAAGACGCATCTGGAGTCATTGGCAGGAATGGCATGCGACAAGCGGCTGTGCCAAGGCCTCATTGTGCCCACTGAAACATGGAACGATGGCAGTGGGATGGCACAGCCTGCCAGCCTCCAGAGCTGGTCCACCTCAGCTGCACGAGTGAAATGCTGCACACCTCCAAGGTTTACAACCAAAAATACCGTCTGATACAAACTCCAGACAAAGCTGGCCCCTACCACTGTGACACAAAAGAGGGATGAACTGGTGCCAAACCCCACCCCAGCCCACCCCAGCCTCCACCTCCCCCATGCAAAATGTTGGCGAGAAGAGCAGAGCTAGCCAGCCATGTGCACGTCAGACCTGATTCTCAGCTAGGGATCGGCGCCGGAGGCACAAATGGCTGCTTCCCAAACGCCAGTGTAAGACAAAGAGGAGCTGCTCTTAGACATGCATAGGCATGGCCACGGGGGCCCAAGCACCATATTCAATAACACATGCTTTGCAGAGCACAAGTAAATATTGAGATATAGATTAGTACAAATAAATGCTTTTAGGCCCATGATATAATAAGAAAACGGGTTCCTCACTCACGCAGCCCCAAGGTGCCATTCAGAGGACATACACAAACAGCTCCGTCAATCTGAATGTGTGTCACAGAGACAGCTAGAGCCTGGAGAGATCCTTCAGGCCCTGACCCCCTGTGTGCCGATCTCTGTTTATCTCCAGCTCTTCCCTTCTCTGAGCCTCTGGCCTTGCATATAGAGCCATACACACCAGCTGGGGTATGAGGGCTGCTGACTGGTCAACATCATTACGCACACATTGCAGAGTAAAGCAACATGGTGAGCTGGGGGGTGGGAGCTCAGGCAGGTGTTTACATGGTTAAATTAAGTCACAGATGAGAAACGATAAAATAATATGTCTGGGATTGTTTGGGGATCATTATTATTATTATTTTTTTTTTTTAAATTGACCCATTTATCTGGTGCTCAGGTCGTCCAGGATCGTAAAGGATATCTCACTTTATTAAAAACGCCAGCTAGGTAATTTTATCCATAACCTGACTGCAGGCTACACAGTGCCACAAGCCGGCTCAGTGTAATACTCTGTTCTTGTGATAAACAAGGAGGTGATGATACTTCAGCAATGTAAATGCCCGTCTCCGCTGTCTGTCTGCGTGTGTGTGTGTGTGTGTGTGTGTGTGTGTGTGTGTGCGTTCCCGTGTGTGTGAGAGAGAACTCACGGCTGGCACGGACCGCTGACAGAGTTTTTAAAAGCCGCTCGGCAGACTTAACGAAGTCGAGTGCGATGCCAGTGTGGCTGTGTGATCCACGACCACAACCCCATTTCCCCCTCTAACCCGACACACTTTACTTCTCTGTCTGAGAGGATTAGAGAAATGCCTATAGTGTACTTCCAAAAAAAAAAAAAAAAACATTTTTTTTTCCTGTGCGTGTTTTAAAGGAAACATGGATCTGTGAGATACCGTTTCGGGCTTTTTCCGTTTTCATCCAGCAAAACCAGTTTGAGGGATCAGGCGAGTCTCTCGAAAACTGCCTCTGAGCAGCTGACTCAGCAGCCCAGTTCTGTAGGAAGCTGTTGGTGGTTATAGTGCGATTGCTTGCAAGAGTAGAAGAACATATTCTGTTACATGACTAATTCTGAGACAAAGACCGGTCTGCGTAACTGATTTCAGGGTGACTCACCGTCGTTTCGTTTACCGTCAAAGGCGTAACGGAATTGATCTTTTAAATAGCCTAGAGTTCGCTAATGAGCAAGCAGATAGCATTCAAATGTGGAGAAGTGGCCAGTAATATTAAGGGTCTTAAAATAACTGGTGATTTGGTTACTTTTTGAATGAAAGAATTACATTACATTACATTCGAGCTAGTCCTGGAGTTGCGTCGTTGTTCCTATTCATTTCTGAGCGTCTATAAGCCCGTGCAGGGAGAGGCCTCTTCCTCTCTCCTCCCACAGCTTTCGCAGATAGAATTATGCTCACTATTAAAGCTCGGCTCCACTCTGCTTTTTTTTCCTCCAAGCGATGTCAATACCGCTGCTCTCTCTGCACTAAATTAATCACCATAGCCCATTCTCACGGTGCTAAATATGTCATTTATGGCATATTCTTTCTTACTACGGAAGAAGGCTGGGCAATCTATCCATCTTGCTTATACCTCCATAAATCTTGATTGGTTTGGGCTTCGCCTGCAAATCGACACCGACGCCGCCGCGTTCCCGTTCCAAAGAAATAAAAATGATAAAGGCGCATCACATCTTTCTCTGGGAAAAAAATACGCAAATATTTGAATTGAATAAAATGTGCCGTTGTGGGAGCTTGCATATAGAAACAATATTTTTATAGATTTTTTTTTTCTATATTTTTTTTAAGCTACAGCTGAATGACCGTATTAATACAGTTCAAATGCAGTGTAAAGCGTTATGCAAAAACCAAACATTTATTTATTAAGTACAGCGCAAGCGAGATGTTAACTGTAAAAAGGTATAAACTCATGAACTAAAACAAAAAAAAAAAAGGAACTGGGCAAGTAGTATGCTGTGATGTCAAAAAATTATTATTATTTTTTTAAATCATAACACGTTTCCATCTGGATTTGGAGGAAAAAACTCACTAGAGAAAGAAGAAATAAGGAGAAATTTTTCCAACATGCCATATATATATATATATATATATATATATATATATATATATATATATATATATATATATATATATATATATATATATATATATATATATATTACATCTATACACAACTACAGCTATAAATACAAACTCCAACTAATCCACAGTGTTCCTGGGAAAGGCTCCGGATTCAAAGCAGTTACTAAATACGGACGAATGTGAATCGAGTCGTCTGTGGAAGTGTGAACGCATCTGCTACCTTCTGAACTGTGTAACAGAGCCCTTTTCATACATGTTGGTACTTTAGGGTGTAAGAGTTTGTGTGTTTGAGAAAAGTAGGCTCGGTGTTTTGGGAACTTCCCACTTCTTCCACATGCATTGCCATCAACAGCACGGCACGGGCTCGGGCTCGGCGCCTCCTCCAGCTGCTAGTGTGTCAAACACGTGGGGCAGATTCCCAGACATTTATCAGCACGCTTAAAGTGAACCTGTCTCTGAACCTGTTTCCCTTCAAGCTCTTCTGGTTCTCGCAATTCGTTTCTTTAGCCAGGTGGTTTCGAAGGGCGAGACTGTGGCTGGAGGCGAGGGAACAATGCAGCGTGATGGCAGGCACGACAACATTGCGGGCCTGTGCGAGCATGCGGCATGCTTTTGTTTACTTTAACCCTCATGCTCTCTGGCATGTTCTGACCAAATGTGATCCATTTAAAAAAAATGTTTAAACAAATGTACACACACACACACACACACACACACACACACAGATTGAGAAAACAACCAAAAGCCACTATTCAGAGCTCAGGGTTCACCCAGGAACACTGGTGCTGTGAGGCATCACCACTACACACTGTTCCACCCTTCAATAATAAAAAGTTTAGAAGCTCTATCCAACGTGCTGGTATGAGGAGGAGCGTGAGCAACAAGTTGTTTAGCGGTCTCGTCCGGAAAAGCACAGCTGGGTTAACCACCCTCATACAATAGAGAAGAAAAACAGAAAGAAAAAAGGGAAATAACTCCCCCGGTGTTGCCTTCAGCAACCAGCGAGCGCCGTCAAACATGCACACACTCAGCCAGCTCTTCTTTTTTTATCGCGTTCTGGGCTGGACATTTTGACGCTGCAGTTCACATGGGGACTTTGCAGGGCCTGTTCCATCAGCTCCCCTTAAAGGACTTGGGTGCAAGTTGACGCCAGCTGCAGGCTGTGTGCCCAGCAATGTGCGGGCCTCTAAGAATGAGCTTTGAAGAACTTCAGCCATGTGCAAAGCGTCCGTCACGGACTGGCATCCCGAGCTGTGATAACGCAAGCGGCTTCGAAAATGCTTTCCTAGACTCTGCAACCTCTTTTTCTTCCCCTCTCTTCAGAGAATCGTCAGAGAAAAGTGCGGCACACCAATCAAACAGAAGCGTAATCTAGAGCTCCTTACGAGCAATACTTAGCCATTAATGTGAACTTAAAGGTCTCATTCATCACAGTGCCGTTTCCAGGTCTCCGCCACAGCTCGGATAATGAAGATGGATCGGGTCCTCGGCATACCCTGCCGAGGCGCCGGGAGTGCATAGAAAGAACAGAATAAATAATCAGGCCCTTATTAAATCTCTTTATTCACGATATACAGAGCATGAAGTGGCATGACCAAGAGCTTACTTTCTACTGGTTTGGGGCCCGTTCCTGCGCGGGACGAGCTGGTACAGTGCGTCATCACGCGTCAGGGGTCCGCCTGAGAGGCTGCGCCGCTGCCAGCAACTAGTTGTAGTCTGGATTACGGACAAGGCTGACAAAGCTGCAATATGGCCTTTAAGGTAATTCTGAGTATTCAGGGCCACTGCTCGGCTTCTAGATAACCGGGTCGTTGCGTTCTGGCCTTTTACAGCTCTCAGTGCCGTATGGACCTGCGGTGAGCCCTGATGTTCGCTCCTTTACGCAGGCCAGAATGGCAGCTGGCTAAACTGTGCGTTTTAAAAAAAAAATACAAGAGGTGAGTCCTCGCTGAGGAAAGGTAAGCCTGCTTTTCCCTACCCCCACATCCCCATCGTGTCTCTTTTTCTCTCTCTCCTACCCCTCCTCTTACCCTCGATGAAGGTTAATGGCATGAGGGTACAAGGCTGAATACCGATCAGGCAAAGATGGATGGAAAGCTGGAGGAAAACAATCCCGCAGGTCTGGAGTCTAGAGATTAACTAAATATTAACTAACCAAAAAACCCATACAGCTGCTGCCCTTAAAGCAATTACACACACTCCCCATGTCTTCCTTCCTCAAATATCCCTTTATAACAACAACAACAAGCTGTTAATAATATCTGGGTTCCCCCCCTTGTCCACAAGCACAGGAGCAAATATATGTAAAGGAAGAAGAAGAAGAAGAAGAAGAAGCCCTCCATTTAAAGAGGGAGTAGAACAAGCGAGAGCCAGAAAATACAAATCTGTCTCCTGAGTGGAAGCAGACTATGACCTGGAAAATACCTAAGCAGGACGGCAAGATTTCCAGGGGCATCAGTCAGTGAGGAAATATTTCAACCCATTTCCTATAAACCACAACCACCCGATCTACCAAATCATAAAATAAAAAAAAAGCGAAAAAAAAAAAAAAAAAAAGTTGAACATTTTCCTCCTAGTGCGAGGAGATCATGAATCCTTCACTTTGTTGCTTTGGAAATATTTAAAAACAAAAATCAGATTCATAAGCCTAATGCGTACGAGGCGAATTATTCGGCGCTTAGGCTCGCGCACAAGAGCGCCGATAAAAACTGATTGGACGAGACAGAAGATAGATCGACTTTCCATTTGCATTTCAAATGCTGCTGATAAACATGACGATCAGAGAAATGAAAAGTGAGAAGAAAGAATGATGAAAAAAATAAAAATTATCAAAAGGTTCTGTCCAATAAGCAATATTCATCGCTTGCTGCCCTGCAGCCCTACAATCTTTCTTTTGGAAGACATAGATCATCCATAGACAGAGGGAAGAGAGAGAGAGAGAGAGAGACTTCCTTCACAAATCACAAATAAAATCATCTTCGCTTGGTGTCTTCCATCATCTTTATTCATCGGTCACAAACTTACCAAAATCTCACAGCTTCAATAGACACAGAAAGAAAGTGCTGCATGATGTACGTGGTTACGTGCCTTAGAACACAAGACAACGTGAAACTGTCCGTTGCTGTTTTTTACGTTTGATGTCACGGCGTCAAAAAAAAAAGCGGAACATTAGATCTGACACCAGCATATGGACAGACGGAACGCATTACGGTCAGCGTTCCATATGTATCTTTAAACCCGAGAACAAAGAAGTCGACTTGGGATTAATGGCTGTTTACAGAGCCCAGAGGCTGAAAGATGCCGTAAATCAAAAAAAAAAAAAACATTGAGGTTAGAACTGTTGCCTAAATCCTTAAAAAAACAAAACAAAAAAAAAACTCGAGTTGGAGTTGATCATCTCTGTTCTGGTGTCAGTAGGTGATCAACAATGGCATGGTCTTGGGTCATAAGGTCACTGGATTGGTCAATTCCCAAAACCCCCAAAACTGACGCTTCACTGATGCCTCTTCTCAAAAAAAAAAAACCCTGGTCTGATGGTCTGTACAGCATTGTGCATAAAGAAGGCACTCTAAAGGAAAATCGCTCCAGCCTCTCGACTTACTTGACATATGAGGTCACAGCACTCGGACTGAAGTGCCGGTGGAAATTACCATACTGTGGAATATTAGCGCTCTGAAGGGAAAAGGGCAAAAACAAATTGCTCTTGCACGCCAGGAGGCATTTCTACTGCTTAGTGCACAGTTCTTTAATGCCACACCAGACAAAGGGACTGGTGGCCGAAATCTGGTGGACCGACGCAGGACCGTGGCCCAGCAAAACCTTCCTCTGCATTTCAGAACTCTCATTCTAATGCCGTCTCTATTATTTATTCATCAGCCGAGAGAGATTTCGGCATTTTTTGCAGACCCAGGCTATTTTCTGAATCAGCATGGTTTCTGGGTTATTACTCCAGAGAGTGAATCTTATTTCCAATCGGGAAGGTGGTCAGCTTTTAACCCTGTACTTAAATGATACGGTTTTTAAACGATACTTAAATGAAACGGTTTATTCCAAGCCGGTGGCTTTTCGCAAAAAAAGAAAAAACCTCAAAACGCGGTGGCCGATTTTGGAGACGTCTTAAAACCAGACGTTTTCGACTAACTTCCTTTGAAACAGCATCCCGATGCAACATTTAAGCTACAGAGGTAAAATTCCTCACTTCCACATAGGAAATGTCAGAAATGTCAACGTGCAAATCCCCCACAACAAACACACACACACACACTTAATTCGATATGTACAGAATGCTCATGTGCACACAAGCCCAATCTCTCAGAGGTCATGTGTCTTTTTTCTTTTTTCCACCCCCTCAATCTCCCCTTACATTAGATTAATTAAAATGTCAATCATTCAATGGTGATAAATAACTACAAGCCCTTGTTAAGAAAGTGAATTACAATCTGCGTATCGAAATCTTTTTGACATTTACCTTTGTGGTGCACGTAGGGTTTAGATATCATTTCGATCCTGATCTTAAGCTCTTTCAGGGAAATTCATTACAGCATTGAGTATAGCATAAATGCCAGGGTTAGGATTGTAAAACTTTGGCAACTTTTGAAAAAAAAAAATCGCTGATGATATTTTGAATATTTGAGTTATAAATCAATCATGTTCAATTAAAGCACCTTTAACAAACCAAATATGCTGCAACTTAACGCTTTGCTGGATAGACTTGCAGTATTCCTACAAACTGAAAGGGAAGAGCAAGTGACATGCTATAAAAGAAGGCTGAACTTGACCTCGGTGACCCTTAGGTTTACAACGCAGCCGTCTGTCTGAGCGATCAATACGCTGGAGCGAAGCACGAACAGACATGAAAAAATTTGCACCAGTGTCAAGGACAACATCGCTGCTTTGACTAGGATAGTGAAACTGGAAGAAATACCCCAGAGGTAAAAAAGTTCGGCTCCGGAGCTAGGATGTAAATATAGCCTATCATGGCCACCTGCCAGTGCAATCGTGAAGCCGTGATATTTACAGACAAATACGTATGGAAATATATATGCCTATTTCCCTGTCACAGCCTACGCTGCTTTCTGTCACCTCCGAAATGACAAAAACAAACAGATTTCTGTCCTGCGTCGTGCCCCGGGTCTGCTAGGAGTGTCGTGTCAGGAGATTGCATCTTTTATTTATCACCTCCTTGGCTTTATTTTTGCAGCACATTCCAGAATGCAGCATGCAATCAGCCAAGAAAACCCTCCCAGTGTGCGCTCACTCTTGTCTTTTCCCATCACCACAATGCAGAACGACGAGCATGTGCGCGCACACACACACACACACACACACACACACGCACACGCACACGCACACGCACACACACACAAAAGGGATAAGGTCTTCTCACTGACAGAGAAAAGACTCTCCACACAACCTAATGAAAAACAGGGCAGAGGCGCTTGATCTTCCGAGCCGCTGATCCAGTCCAAGAGGGTCCGGGGAGGAGGCTACAGCTCAACACACACATGGGTTTGGACCTTTTGTGCGTTACTGTGAGCAGACACCCATCTTGGCTCAGGAAGAAGGGCACAAAGCCCAGATGAGGCGCCGCTCATCCATCCAGAGGAAAGGGGGGAGGAGGAGGAGAAGGAGGAATGGTCATGCAGAAAATTATGTCTGCAGATTGTATTACAATTCAAATGGACCGTAAAACGAAACGAGGTTAAAAAAAAAAACCAACAACCCTGCAACGTTTCCAAACCCGAGGACGATCAAGGCACCGGGAGCTAGTCTTGGCGACTCTAAACAAAAGCAAACCTCCTGAATCTAAGCCCACAACATATTGCACAGATGCAAAATTCTTTTCTGCAGTGCTATTTTTCAAACAAGTCTCCAATCAGTTCAGTGCCACACACACACACACACACACACACACACACACACCAATGCATCAGCTGTAAACTGACAATACAATGGCTGCGTCACAAACTACACAGTGGAGTAGGCTACAAACAGGGGACTGTTTTTCACACGCTGTTTAGGGCAGAATGCGGTTTTCTGGGACCAAGGTCCATTTAAAAAAAAAAAAGAAAGAAAGAAAGAAAAAGAGGCTCTGCAGCTTTAAATCGCCATTCCTCCCAGCCCCCTCTTTTTTTTCCTCCTTCTTCTTCTTCTTCTTCTTCTTTTCCAAATCTCTTCTATTTAACAAGCAGTGAAAAGAAATAAAAAGGCGCTTTTGTTTGCCTTTCCTTTCGCACTGTGACATAAAGCTGAAAAGACACAAACGAACATGAAAATGGGAACAAAGTGCCAGTTTCAATGGGAGAGTGGGGGAGATGCCTGACGGCTATTTGATATGCGCACTGGCTAAAATGCAAAACCAAACAGCACCAAACACTGGTTCAGGAACTAAGAAGAAGAGGAGAAAAAAAAAAAAAAACACAAACACACACAAGCTAGCTGGGCGAAATGACACAAAAACTCACAACTAAAACCGCTTCCAGTTTTATTTCGACTCCGAATTCAACTCGGAACAAAATCAAATAAAAAAAACCAAAACACACAAAAGTCAACACAATATCGCTTGTCATTTCAGTGACATTAAAATGCTAGCTAGAAGCTATCCGTCCGGTCGGAGCAGACTTGCTAAACCTCCCCCATGCCTTTCACTTCTGAAAAAATAAACACAACCACAGACAATCCGTCATAACGTCGTCTTTCACCAACTCGGGACTAACATAAAAGACACCGGGTTCGAAAGACAAAGCACTAAAGGAGTGAACCGTGCTAATAAAAACGCTCGACAGGACGCCTTTTTTCCTTTAAAAACGCACTCTATGCTACAGACTACAGTGTCATGGGCTCCACTTCCGTGCTGCTGTTTTTCTTCTGAGTAGAACAAAAAAATGCAGTAGAGGAAGATGATTTAAATATAAAGAGGCTTTAAATTATAACTCGTCGGATAAACAATTCCTTCGGAAAGGGTATAAATGATTATATTCGTGCGCTTAAAGTGTAGCAAAGAGGCGAACAATGCTATCGGGTGGTAGGAGATGTAACGTTAGCCCCTATGGGGAGATTTAAACCCGCTGTGCCCTTTGTCGTTCGTGCTCGCTTCTTTGTTCGTGCTAAACGCAATCGATTTCCTTCATTCGTGGCCGAATACATACAAAAAAAGCTGAATATGTTTATGTGGCTTACGTTTATTTGGCATTGACATGTGAATAAATGGAACGTTTTTTGCAGCTTGTTTGCACTCACCGACTTGGAGTACGTTGTCTACGCAGCCGCTCTCGAGCAGTGCGACGCCTCGACGGAAAGGCAGCCGGGTCTCATCGCTTCCTTCCCCGGCCGCGGCGGTCTCCTCGCCGCCGGTGTTGAACGAGGAATACATGCAGATTTCCCGTTCGCTCCTCGGAAAAGACCAGTACACGATCCGCCTCTGAACGGGCTCTGGGATCCGCTCGAAGCGCTCCTCCACCCTCTGAAAGGGCCATTTTTCGGCCACTTTGCGCGCTGCAATGTCCAAGAGCGACTCCGGGGTCTTGCCTGTTCCCCCTTGGGCCGAAGCCGATGTGGCGCATACTGCTCCGCCGGCCCGCAGCCCCTGTCGACACGCTGTGCTATAACCGGGTCGGCAGCAGAACCGCTTAGCTGGGGGCTGCTGCACGCGCTCCGCCATGATCTCCACTCCGCTTTAACGGCAAGAGCGGAAGTCGCTGTGCCATATAAACGGGGAATAAGGAAGGGGGGAAAAAAGGTTACGTTCGGATCGATTGTAAGCCGTGTATGGGCAACGACTCCTTATTTGGTCGAACTGGGCGGAGCCTCGATGTGTTGTCAACTGTGTACGAATCAAAATGTGAAGAGGGCGGAGCTTTCAGGACTATTCTTAAATAGTAGGCACAGGGTAAGTGTGCGGTTTCGGACTTGGACCTTTATAACACTAGATAAGAATAGAGAAGGTTTTTAAAACAGGCATTTTTCTATTTTCTTTTTGCAGTCGTTTTTTACAGACGATATTTATTTAGTGGGCGTACACAGACGTTTAAGGGTGGTGCCTATAATATAAGATCCAGCTTATGTCTAAAAAAAAACCCCAAAGCCTGAAAAGAAATATTTAAAGTGCCCCTGAAATCACAATAGAGGGTTCAGAGCTTTGTGTCATTCAATTGACACGTTATAGATTTCATTTAGAATTTATTGTTCTTATTTAAACTGTTTATGGCAATAATTTTGTCAAGATTTTTGTATTTTTATGTAAGTATTCACACACACACTCACACACACACACACTCGCTCACACACACACTCGCACACTCACACACACACACACACACACACACACACACACACACACACACACACACACTCGCTCACACACACACTCACACACACACTCACACACTCACTTACACACACACACACACACACACACACACACACACACACACACACACACACACACACACACACACACACAATCACTAACAGTACTGTGTGTACTGACTATGTATGAGAACATTGCATCTTTTTCACATTTGCACATTTCACCTGGTATTGAGCATTTTGCACATCTTCACCCATATATAAACTGTTCTTAATTTCTGTTTAATTACTGTATGTAAATTGTTCTGCGATTTCTGGAGTTCACTCCCAAGAATTTCACTCACCAAGGCAAATGTGCTGTGGTGATGTGACAATAAAAGTGACTTGACTTGACTTGACTCACTCAAACGCACACTGACTCACTCACACACGCACTCACACACAGAGAGAGAATGAGAGAGAGATTTAGAATATGAATATTGTAAATGAAATTCCTGTGATGCACACAGGGTAGTCTTTATGGTTACAGCAGCTCTTAGTTCTTAGATCCAAATGTACAGTGTGATGAATTGATTCGTCACAGTAAAAGCCATGCCACTGTAGGCTTGGAAAATATATTTCTGTTGAAAATGAATGGCTACATGTCCATTATTCTGTTGCCATGGATGCAGTTGCTAACAGCCAGGGACGTTACCTTTTTGAGGATTTA
Organism: Tachysurus fulvidraco; assembly: GCF_022655615.1. Lineage (NCBI taxonomy): Eukaryota > Metazoa > Chordata > Actinopteri > Siluriformes > Bagridae > Tachysurus > Tachysurus fulvidraco. Next base: position 5,429,561 of record NC_062537.1, read on the forward strand.
ATGTATGTTTCTGCAGCAAAATCATCAGTATGTGAAATATTAGTCTGTTAATTAGCACTTGCCTTGTCAGATCAGCTAAACACCAATTAACCAATGACATACATTGTATAGTATCAAGGTTAACAGATAGGGCTACTGTCGAAGGTTATGAGGATCTCAATGTTGTCCATCTATCCTGATAGATTCCCTTTTCGCCTCAAGAAAGTATGTATGATGACAAACCTCAAAATGGTAGATTTAACTGCCTGGAAATGGTATCTAGATGTCTTTTCAATCACTGTTGAAAGTGAGGCCATGAAAAGGAGAAACATCATTTAGCCTTATGTTGCTGTAATTCTAATCAACTGTGCTGGAAAAAAAGTACAGTAAAGTCTGCATTAGTCACCAGCAATAGCTACTGTGAGCATTAATGCATCCACCATGTAAGCCTATGAAGAGATGTCCTGAAATCATCTATAAGCTTGCGATATATGGAAGTATTTTTCATTTTGATTGGCCTGATTGATTATCTTTAACGACAGCTCTTAGAGTTGTTCCAAGGACAGTGTTATATTAACACGCTTGCTAAGATATTATCATTTCTACATATGACAACTCATTCAGAAGGACAAAGCGATTAACAAAGAAAAGATATAAGTGTTGATGAAGTTTTCTGTCAGGAGGCACTTATTTAACAATAATGGCAGGAGTTTTGAATGTTGGGGCTTTTTAAGAGTCAGACCATGGAAAAGTATTCAGGACAGAGGAATTTATGCTTACTGGTTTCTTCGTAACGTGTCAAGCTGCTTTTTTGTTTTCTGCTTTCAAGAGGGAAATAATAAAAGAGGCTGGTGAGGGAATGACTGCTTATAGCTGCTATAATGAAAGTGAAAATGTGGGTGTAATCAGTCTGGTGACTGAAAGCAGGGAGAGGAGGGAGTAGAGTTTTGTGTCTGAATAATGTCTTAAAAATGACTAATGTAAAGGGGCATCCATTTTTTTTATATTCTTTAATTGGATGGAAATGTCACACAGATAAACATAACCAGTCTGCCGAGCAATAAAATCCACCATCAGTAAAATCTTTCTAAGTGAATCTACAGTATCTTTCGCTGATGGTCTGGATTGGGAATTGTCTCCTGATTCGCTGTGGTAGATTGGACTTGGTAGAAGGATTAAAGTATTTATTTATTTATTTATTTTTTAAAGATGGTTAGCCAATATGCAGTATTTGGCAGTGACATATCCCTGTTTATGCGTCAAGAAACATTCGCTTGCGTTCTCACCACCCGGCGTAAAGGCGTTATAGAACAAATGTACAAAGCAGTTACGCATGGTTTCACTTCTGTTTAGTCTAACAACGGTGGCCCAATTTTAAAGCACCTGCTTTATTGCAGGTTATCTTCATAATGCATAAAACATGGACATTTATACAGATCTCCATCATATCTGGCCAAGCGATCAGGAGTGGCCATTGATTGAACAAATCCAGGAGCTGCTAAATGTAATAACGCAGCGTAGACACTCATAATCTGTTGTTGCATTCCAACTACACAAATCTGTCTTTTGTCATGGACTGCAATTGTTTAATAAAAAAATCAATGCAAGCATATGACGAGAAAAAATAAAGCAATACTCAAAACCAATAAATGTGCCAAAGGTCATCAAACAGTCATTACCAGGTCGAAACCAAATATACAGTAGGCAAATACAAAGGCTTAGTAACAGAACAGAATAGACAGCTGGAGTGAGACATCGCTGTGACTGATCTAGATTCTTGAAAAGAGTCTAGATTCTGGAAAAGAGTGTGTGTGTGTGTGTGTGTGTGTGTGTGTGTGTGTGTGTGTGTGTGTGTGTGTGTGTGTGTGTAAATTGGTGTAATCAGAAGAGTGCTGCCTTTTTGAAAATTCCTATATTCATGAATAAATATCACACAATTTTGGTGTGAAATTAGTTTTTTATATCTTTGCACTGCACATTCAATTTCCAAATTGCTACCAAACAGTAATATCTATCTATCTATCTATCTATCTATCTATCTATCTATCTATCTATCTATCTATCTATCTATCTATCTATCTATCTATCTATCTATCTATCTAAGATATGTATGTATGTATGTGTGTATGTGTGTATGTATGTGTGTATGTGTGTATGTATGTGTGTATGTGTGTGTGTATGTGTGTATGTTTGTAACTACATGCCCATCCACACAGTAAAGACAATTTTGAGATGCTAATCAACATACAACTCATTCTTTGGACTGTGAGAAATAACCAGAGTACCTGAGTAAACCGGAGAACATGCTAACTTTATGCACACTAGGGAATCGAACCCCCAGCCCTGGAGGTGGGGTGTGTGTTGGTGTATGTGTAAAACTGAAATATGGTAATTATAACTAACGTTCTAGCACAAAAAAGGAAAAATGGAGTAAACTGCAATGAACATTTAACCAGTCAGCTGAGACGCACCAATTTTATAGTTGTCTTGAAGTATCTTGAGTATATTTGAATTGAATGGACTCTTCTTATCTGTCAATAAAATTGTTTGTTTGTTTAGTTTGTAGACAGATTTACATTTGTGTTCTGTTGCATTTTATTTCTTTGCCTTTTCTTTTCTTTCTTTTTTTTTTTTTAAAGCTGTGAATATACAAGTGAGCAACCATTTGTTGCTGCTATGGTGATCGGGCTTTACAAGATGTTAAGAAGAAGAGCACTGGCAGACAGAATGGAGAGGCATTAAAAAGGCTGCACGCAAATACAAAACCCCGAGGCGGCCCATATCCAAATCAGTAACAAAACAAGGGTCAGGCTATTTAGGCAGAATCCTGGTCTGCTCCGCAACATTTGAGAATGATTTGGCTAAGCACATCCAGGAAATGGAGAGAACATTGTTTGGCTTCATCTTCACAAGACATCAGAAGGATTGCTTGTGAATTGCTTGAGCATTGTGGCCTAAAATATTTTCAAAAGACGAGAAAAAAAATGGCAGGTAGAAATCGGTTTCATGGCGTCTTGAAGTGCAGCTCCATCTGTCAGTTAGAACACCACAAACCACTCGTCTGTCTACGGCTGTGAGGTATAACAGGGCACAGGTGGGTGTGTTTTTCAGCATTTTTCAGAAAACTTGTTGTTTAAACACAATCTATTCTGTGGGACATGACTGTAGGATATAATCTTCAGTGGATGGATAAGGCAGGAAGACCAGAGCAGGAATTTAATAGAAGTGTCGCTTGTGCCATGAGTGCAGCAGGTTAGTTAAATACATCCATTCATAAAATTCAGTAACACATTATACTGGTCAGGGTTGTGCAGGATCCAGAGCCTATACTGGCAACATTAGATACAACACAAGTCACCAGTCCATCTCCTGACATTGCAGACACCTTGGGAAAATTTTAGATGATGCAATCAATTCTTTGAACCCTGCAGCTATACAAAGAACATGCAAAACACTGAACATAACTGGCTGAAAATTTGGACCCTGGAGTCCACCCTAGTTCATTTCCCCCCAAAGTTTACTGCCCTTTGAAAGGGGACGAACAACTAGTCGTCGAACGGTATACAGCAGTTGTGTCAGACTTGTTGGAGGACGGTTCCTGGACCAGCCACATCTGATTATCATTTTTCCAAAACTCTAAAGGCAGTCTTTCTCGCAAAACTAATTATTGTGTCATTATAATTACTTTGCCACAAGATCCCCATCAAGCCTCTAAGAGAAGCTATCATTTAGTGGCAGACAGTTTGACTACATCGCACCTCAGGGCAGAGTATCATATGCGGCTTTTTTGGCCAAGCATATAATAACAGAGATGATGTGGGTAAAAGAAATAACTTATTTTTAAACCTGTATTTTCTAATGTGTAAGCAAACTAGCCTAAAACAGCACGGTTGCTATTGTCTTACTGTCCTAAAGTACTGTGTTAGTGTTTTACATGGTAACAGCGTAGCACATTTCAAGCTTGAAGGTTTGAAAATGGTTTAAATCTACAGCCTTTGAGGTTCCTTTAATGGTTTTATGTCGAATCCTAGACATTTGTGTGTTCCAGTATTTATTCAGTGTGAGGGCTTTACAACCGCTGCTATTGTACTTTAAAATATTTCATTCAGCTGTCACTTATTTTTTAAGCATATGGTCAATCCTTTAATACACTACACCGCTCTCTGGCATGCAAAATTCTTATTATCATTTCTTTTTCCATGACCAGGGGTAAACAATGCTTTGTTGCTATACATAAGTATAATTTCAGGGTATATAGATATTTATTTAAAAATTGGATTGTTTTTCTGTACTTTTTCTTCATCAACTATAGTTCCCGTTGCACTGAAGATGAACAAACCAGCAGATTGCAGTATTGAACCTGAGGATGCGCCTCAGTAAAATACTCCAATAGACTGGAGTAAGCAAAGACGGGTTAGTGGTTAGCACATTCTGCCTCACACTTCCATGGTTGAGGGTTTGAATTCGGCATCTCCCTGTGTGTGCAGGTTTGCACGTTCTTCCCGTACTTCGGGGTTACCTCTCACAGTCCAAAGACATTTGCTGTACATTGATTAGTGTCCCTAAATTGTCAGTAGTGTGGGAGCATGTGTAATTATGCCTTGTAATAAGTTAGCACCCCATCCAGGGTGTCCTCCACCTTGAGTCCCTGGCTCCAAGCGTTACAGAAAATATAAGGATGGATGGATTTAACTAAATGAGCATGTTTTCTTTGCTAATGCCTGACTAGCACTGATTCCAAGCAAACAGCGTGTCAGATTTAAGTACAAACGTAAAGAGATACGTAAACAAACCCCATAGACATCAGTTTAAACTAAACTAATAGAGGTTACTTTTCACATGAATATATAAGAACTTATTTCCATCGGTTAACTAAAGATATCTTTATCTTGTCTTATTTTATCGGAATGGGTTCCATGTACAATCATTTTAGGAAAACACCAGTGTAATGTTACATGAAATAAAACCCCATAAGGCAGGTAATAAGGCTGAAATCAGTTTCCTGGGTTACATCTGTTTTCAGTGAAATTCAGCATTATACATAACAAAAGTATGATTAGTGTTGGCTAGTAGGATGTGTGTAGCTCGTTTTGTACGTGTGTGTACAGTATGTGTGTGTGATGAAATTTTCAGAAGAGCCAGTCAGCTATAAGCAAGTCTTCATCATCTCTGAACTGTCACAGGGGCCATGGCTTTGAGTGGCAAGACCTCACAAGGGAATGCTGGAAAAGAAAGAAACTGCTATTTCTTTTTTTTTAATGGTAAAAGCAAATTAAAATGAAAACAATGTTAATGACAAACAATTTGTAGGATGTCAGACCCATCTCAAGTGCTCCTTTAACTGCAATGGGTCAATTTCTGTGTATTTAGGTATATGGATGCACTGTGCACTTTTCCACTGTATTTTATTCATTTATACATTTTGTCTGATTGTTCTGTGTTTGAAATATATATATATATTTTGCCTGTTGTCTTTACTAGTTATTTCTAGGCTTATCACATAGCCAGTCACATCAGTGCAGGTGGCAGTTTGGAAATGAATTTTCACACTGCACTTGCACATGAAGATGGCAAAAAATAAGCGTCCTTACATAATGGAACTCAAAATGCTTCATAAAATGCAAATTAGTCAATTCAGCCGTGTGCGAAACCAGTAGTACCCCAGCAGTGAAACGATATGCTCCCTCTGTCTGTAACCTTTGTTATATTTACTTTAAATAACAAGCTACATGTTGATTGTCTTCTTTTTTGTTGTTGTTGTTGTTTTTGTTTACATTTTCTTCATTTTTATATTGTCTAGGTTTGAATTGTGTTGTCTAGGTGTCCAAAAATGGCTGGAAAAGTCAGGGAAGCAACTCGATTTCTAATATTTGATACAATAGACAGTACAATGCAAAAAACGATTGCTTAGAAAGTAATAATAGTCAAGATATCTATATCTAATCGAATTTATTTACTATTTCTTATTTTAAGATAATTTACTTATTCTATTTGCAGATCGTTTTGCTTCCTTCAACTGATTAAATATAGCAATAGAACATGAGAATCTTATACTTGAATGTAGTAAAATATGTCTAGAAATAGGATCATCTTCTTATAATAAGATATCGTAACATTTGTTTAGCATTAAGGTATTTTAATATGCTCAGATGTCATTTTTCTGCAGTGTATGTGGTTACTGTTGCGATAAGGTTTCCGTGTCCTAGGAACCGAATGAGGGGAGCTGGAATTAAAAATTAGTAACATGGTTTCTCAGCCCTTTCGTTTTTTGCTCTGTGTGACAGAAGTAAACACAGCAGTTTCATTTTCCAGACCTTAAATGCACACAGAATGGGTTCAACAATAAACCTGTTGGAAAGCTCGAATGCTTGCTCTAATTTCACACAGGTGTGACTTCATCAGAATGTGGACTATAAGGTAAACTAAAGCTTTACCATTATTGTTTCAGACCAGTTTACCAGTCATGTTGTCATATTTTTAAACAAATGGACCAATTTAATCTTCCATGCCACACCGTTAACGTTCGTTCACATCCTACTGTGGAATACAGAATACTACAGCAATCCTACGGATAGAAAATACCTACATGCAGACACATAAACTTTTAAAAACGATTTGTCTGTATCTATAGAAGTGTGTATCCTGTAACAGCGGCTCACTGTCATCGTGTTAATGTTCACGTTAAATATCAGAGGAAAATGTGATCTCATGAGGTGACTTTAACCTTGGCATGGTTGGTGGTACAAGACTGATGTCTTGAGTCTTTCAGAAACTCTTCTGGGATATAACAGTCTCTAGTCTGTCTGCGGGTGGAAACGCCTTGTTGATGAGAGAGTAGAATGGCCAGATTGGTTACAATAGAGGGCTACCATAAGTCAAATAACCGCTCTTTACATCCATAGTGAGCAGAAAAGCATGTCAGAAACCACGATATTTCAAAACTGAACAGAAGAAATCCACATCAGGACCAGACAAGAACCAGAATCTGAGTCTGCTCTGAGCTCAGAGTCACTGAAAAACCGGAGACTTAAAGAAACCGGAGACTTAAAAAAAAGAGCATCTTTTACAAATCTCCAACAGCCTGGTTTCTGCTTTCTTAAGTTACTGAGAAACCAGAAAGCTCCAAGTCTTTTGTCTTGGAGATTCTCCCATTGTATAAAACTTAGTGACTGTTACAAAGATCTGGAAGTGGAGACTACTTCTATAAATTTTACCTAAACACCGAAAACAATTTTTTCAATACATTTAGATTGTCAATCGACTAGCATACAAGCCATGTAAGTTACTTACTGTAGAAAAGAGAACACATTTGTTCAAGCTCTTTAATACAAACCTACGTACAAATTTACGTACAGTCTAACAATTGTCAGAGACATATTTTGTCCTATACAACGAATCAACCCCTTCTGCATAATCAGGTTTGACACCAATGCTGTGGTATGAACACTTAGAAAATGACGTGCACATTACATCGTAACAGTCATTACAGGCATCTTGTAGACTTTCAGAATGAATAATCTTGAAGCTTTGATGGCTGAATTCTTAGTAATCCAGACGCCTGAGCAGACATCTGAAGAGATAAAGGTAGCCGAGCGAAGCTGTAAATCACCTATTGATTGAACACAACTCTAATTTCATATTCACAGTCTCAACAGTGATTTAAAAGTAATATGTAGCCTGAAGGGGAAATCGGTTAATAAAAAATAATGTGATGTAACTAATTGTGTCTTCTTTGTAATCTTCAACTTATCAACAAAATTAGCTTATGTATTTATCAGGTCTCAAACGGTCCCGTATTAGAAAGGGTTTTATGCGTATAATGGAGCATCAAAAAGGATAATGCTCAATGATTTGCTTACACAAGTTACCAGACTACTGTGTTATCATCACTTTTTGCTTGGTATCTTTGTTGTGTATGTTTTTTCCTTGAACATACAGCATGGTTGTATCAGATTACTTGATCATGGCGATCATATCTGTGTTTAAACAGCAGAGTTACAGAGTGAGTAATAACACGTGTAAAATACAATTCTGGATCACTGCCTCTCTCTGATTAGGATAATTTATCAAAGAATCCTTATAGGCTTAGCCAAAACAAATCTGTGTGATCTGACAACTTTCTGGCATCGCTTTAATGACAGCTGGCGGAACAGCGAGTCTAGAGAGTTACTCTTGCCCCGCACTTCTCACTCTAATCCGCTCCATGATTTTTACACAGAAAAACACACACACACACACACACACACACACACACACACACACACACACACACACACACACACACACACACACACACACACACACAGGTGTTCCATTTGGGAGCTGCATGTTTCAGACTTGTTTCAGTGGGAATTGCATAAATAGACCCATATTTTGATTGTTTTGATGGGGAAAAATGGTGAAAAGTAGCAAATTCTCCCCCTGAAGAATTTCACAGAATCATTACTGAAACATTTCGATGTCTCTGTTTCCACACTGAAACCAGAGCAAACGTCAAAACCTGTTACGCCGTTTTTTTAAAACACTTCCACATGCTTCCTACACCTTGTATTGAAATCTTGCCTATGCCCCAATGAACCAGTGTGTCTGTTAATACGTTTATCAGGAAATCTGTAAGAGTAGTATAGTCACTAATGTTGTATTATCCCAGTAAAGATGATGATGGTGGCAACTTGCTAAAACTTGCAAACTTTTTGTTCTGTAATTTAACGGGTAACACGATGGATAATGGTATTGCATCTTTGATTTGCAGCTCTGGGACTATTGCCTCTGCCTTATATTTACTTATATGTTCTCCCTGTGCTTTAAGGGTTTCCTCTGGGTTATCTAGTTTCCTCCACCAGTCCAAACAGAAGACCCTGTGTAGTAAACGTGGTACAAATAATGGACAGAAGTTGTTGTTCTTTTGCTGCTTCCTGTTCAGTGTCACTAGAGCTGATCATCTGGTCCACATACTTGATTTGGTACAGATTTTATGCCGGATGCCCTTCCTGAAACAACCCTCCCATTTTTTCCAGGCCTGGTACCGGCACTGAGATTTAACTCTTCCGTGGCTCGATTAGTTTCCTGCCTGGGAATCAAACCCTGGCCTCAGCGATAGAAGTACTTTACCTTAATTGTATAGACTTTATCCCAACTCCATTCACTATGCATAACAAATGTGTATGTATTTACGCAAACATGTCCTTAGAGGTTGCTTTTCTCAGCCTTCAATGCAGGAACCGTTATATAATTTCTCACACTGCTTTATAGGCCTTGTTGACTTTTTATCTTTAAAAAAAAAAAGCCTTAAAATTAAAAGAATGTATACCTGTGACATAAATACAGATGTGTCAGTCTCTCTCAATTGGTGTTTTGATGATGGAGTTCGAGAGCACTGTCTGATGCTCTCTCGTAGATGTTCATTTGGCTTGAGATCTGCTCATTGCGAAGCACTTGTAAACTGCGGATGGGGCGGAATCATGCTTGACAGGAGAGGAATGTACATCTTAGGATACACATAAACGTGATCGGTCAAAGGAACTTACAAATCACATGATGCCAACAACTTGCACAAGATATATATTTTTCCCACTCAAATAAATTGAAAACATTTTGTTTTGAATTGAAGGGGGCACGGTGGCTTAGTGGTTAGCACGTTCGCCTCACACCTCCAGGGTTGGGGGTTCGATTCCCGCCTCCGCCTTGTGTGTGTGGAGTTTGCATGTTCTCCCCGTGCCTCGGGGGTTTCCTCCGGGTACTCCGGTTTCCTCCCCCGGTCCAAAGACATGCATGGTAGGTTGATTGGCATCTCTGGAAAATTGTCCGTAGTGTGTGAGTGAATGAGAGTATGTGTGTGCCCTGCGATGAGTTAGCACTCCGTCCAGGGTGTATCCTGCCTTGATGCCCGATGACGCCTGAGATTCAGATAAGCGGTAGAAAATGAATGAATGTTTTGAACTGCTATTTTCAAAATCTGTTCACTGGGGGGTTTAAATAAAAAAAAATTATGAATGAATATTCTAAAAAAAAAAAAGGTGTGATTATAAACTGTTATAAACACCGGACAGTGTTATCATGAATAATGTCCTTACTACAGTCATATATGCTCCAACAACTGTGTATTGATTAGGAGGTTGTTGTCCTCAGAGACCACATGAATGTTTGCGATCTTTAAGAGGCAGAACATAACTGAAGCTGGTACTGTCCCTGGATGCCTCGGGATGGGAAGAAAAAGAGAAGAAAGTGTAGAGGATTTAGCGTAGCTGCTAATCATAATATTAACCAGAACTAGATAATTATGTGTATCTACTGGAGCACACGGTTGTAGGATGTATTATGTGTACGCCTGTAAAGAGATCTGTCTTTAATCTACATTTAAACTACATTTAAAAGTGAGTCTGAGCAGCGAACACTATCAGGAAGACTATTACGAAGTTAAGGAACTAAATACAGAAATGCTCTGTTACCTTTAGTAGATTATGATACCAGAACTACCAGAAGTCCTGAGGTTTGTGATCTCACTGAGCATAAAGGATTGTAGCATGTTAGAAGACTAGTCAGATACATGGTAGGATACACATCCAGAGTGTATCCAGAGTGATTTACTTTTTTTTTATTTCAGTTTATACAATCAAGCAATTGAGGGTTAAGGGCCTTGCTCAGGGGCCCAGCAGTGTCAGCTTGGTGGACTGGTCCAACACCTTAACCATTAATCTACTACATCCTACTAAATTACCAATTAATCTAAACCAATCTAAACCATTAATCTACTACATCCTACTTTCATATTTCTTAGTGTTTTTGCTTTAACAACAATGTGCACAAGGGGGGCACGGTGGCTTAGTGGTAACCCTGGTCCAAAGACATGCATGGTAGGTTGATTGGCATCTCTGGAAAATTGCCTGTAGTGTGTGAGTGTGTGAGTGAATGAGTGTGTGTGTGTGTGTGTGCACAGCGATGGGTTGGCACTCCGTCCAGGGTGTATCCTGCCTCGATGCCCGATGACGCCTGAGCACAGGCTCCCTGTGACCCGAGAAGTTCGGATAAGCGGTAGAAAATGAATGAATGAATGATGTGCACACAATCCGTTGACCCGTTTTAGATCAAATATAGAGTGTAATGCTTCAATAGAAGAAAATAGACATGAGGACAAATTTACCTTTTGTGCAAAGCAATTAACATGCTCACTATCACAATTTTGCTAATATCTGAAAAGGGACCTAGAAATCCAGAGATATCCAGCGATTTCTTTCTTTGTGTAAAATATTTGAACATTCTAAAAACTTCTGTTTGTTTCCATAAACAGAAGATTATAAAAGCCTATTACATAATGTAAGTGAGCGTGTTTCCATAGTGTTCCTTTAACAAGCCCATTTTAAGAAATAGTTTAGTAATTTCTCAAACCAAATCATTGACTACTTCCACTGCCGCCTCAGGCCTGCATGTCATTAATATTCCCTTTTACCAAAGTGTGAAGATATAAGCAGATACCATGCTGCCCTCTAAACCATGACAGGTTTTGGTTTCCTTATTGGTTTTACCAAAACTTTTCCTTTTGATCAGACATGTGCAGGGTTTGGAAATCTCCTGTAGTATTATTTTGTTTTATATTCAGGAAACAGACTTTTATGCTATATTTAAAGTAACTACATTTCTGACTGTCCACACACACACACATGCAGACACACGCACTCATGTTAGTCCCTTCACCACCCACTGACCTTGTGTGATCCTGACTAGACAGAGTGAATTGATCATATCATCACAGCACACTTGCATCATGCTGGGCTTTAAATATATTTGAAACTCATTTGAATATCTCTGTTATTGTTTCATTTTGCCCTGCAGACAGAAATATGGTGAGTGTGTGATGACAGAATCTGTTCTCTGCATGGGACCACTGTGAGGGGGGATAAGGGAGGACACACACACACACACACACACACACACACACACACACACACACACACACACACACACACACACACACACTTTTGCTTTTATTTTCTCCCCCATAAAGCAATACATATTTAATGAGAAATTAAGGTTTGTCCCATTTGAATCCAGACTCATCTCATGTTGTTGATCATATGCATGTTTGTGAAGACTGTCCGTAATTAGCATACGGATTAGCATATGCATGACAACACGCGATATTACCATTCTTATTCGTTTTGAGTGTAACAGTGTGAAAATGCAACCTACTAATAGTATATCGATAACATATTAGACCGGTTTGTTTAAAACAGATTGCTTTTAAACTGTAATTGCAACCTTCTCCTCTCCACTTCACTGTCACTCATGACGTTGTACACGTTTCCCTGGCCAATCAGAGGAAGCTATTTAAATTGATCTATGCATATTTAAATCCACTGGCGCTCGACATAAAAGCAGCTTCTACCTGAAAGTGTGTTCATTGTCATAATTGCCATGTGCACTGAATAGTTTTTTTTAATCCCACACTTTGGTGTTCGTACACAGGCTCCTAGCATAGTTACCATCGCTTTCCCCGCTTATTCACAGAAAAAAATCTATTTAGCCCGAGTCATTTCTTTTTCTTTTTCACCCGCTTGCTCGAGACAGCCATGGCAAGAGATAACTAACGACACCTCGCCTCGCACCTAGGGATCCTTTTATGCCAGGCTCATTTGCATTCTGATTAGTATGCATGAAATTTCGCACTGAACTTTAATACCCTAACTGCTGCATAATGCACTTTAATGAGCATAAAAGTGAGCCTGACAATTAAAACTCACATTAATCACTAAACGCTACATTCAAGGAACAGCGAGAAGAAGACGGGGAGGGATGTGTTAGTCAAGCGGAAAAGGAGGAGGGAGAGAAAGGGAGAGGAAAAAAAAGAAGAGCTGGAGTGAGAAGGAAGCAGAGGACAAAAAAAAAAAACATTGGGAAGGACACACACACTATTATTTAGCACTGAAAAAAGTCCCACTAAAACACTCACACATCCTTTAACACCCCCCCCCCACACACACACACACACCCCAAAGCAATACATGGCTTTTTAATGAAAAATTCATGTTTGACACATTAGCAAGAAGACATGTACTTGATCTGGATCCTCTACAGTTCCCCTGAAATCAACACGCTGCTCGCACAAATCTTAGCATTTTAATCACATGTAATGCACAGCAGCGCATGTTCATTTGAGTTCATGACAAGAACAATTACCTAGAGAAAGTCTTGATGGCTTTTCAGCATTAATATTTTAAGAACTTGTTCTGTGCAAACGCCTCTGTTTTAAAGAGCTAGCTTGCTAGTTAGCATCGCAGTGAAATAGAACGGCTACTACCTTGAGTGTGAGCGGCTAATATCACTGTAAATCCTGCCTTATTGTTAGTCGCTGGGTTTTCTCTACCATTAATAGCTAAGCTAATGTGCTAGGCTAATGTGTATTTTTGTATTGTGAGAAGTAATATGCAGTCTAATTATATGTGTGCTTCATATAACTTTACTGGAACAGCAAGGCCCATTTTTTGTTTTGTTTTTTTTTGCAACACACTGAAGACATTTCGGGTCCTGAGATTTACATCTAGATGTGTTAACAATCTAGAACATGCCATCTTTATTAGCAGACTATGTGATTTTCTGTGGAGCAAAATGATAGGAACAGACAGTCTTGAAGTAAATATAACTTAATATTTGGTTGCATGTCCCTAACTTGCATTGACTGCGTCCATCCGGCGATCACCAATCTGTCGCATTCTTCTATTGTGATGCTCTTCCTGGCTTTAACTGCAAGTAATTTCAGTTATTGTTCGTTTCTCTTTAGTTTTCTCCTCAGGAGGTGAAATGCTGCTTAATTGGTTTAATGTCTGGTGAATGACACAAAACCCATCCACCTTTTTTCAATTTGACGAAGTCCTTTGTTGTGTTAGCAGTGTCTTTTAGATCATTGTCTTGTTGCATGATGAAGTTTCTCCAAATTAGATTGGATATATTTCTCTCTAGACTGGCAGACAGAATATTTCTGTAGACTTCTGAATTCATTCTGCTGCCGCCATTGTGAGTTGTATTATCAATAACGAACAATAAGCCTGTTCCAGAAGCTGCCATGCAGGCCTGAGCCATGACACTACCATCACCATGTTTCACAGATCAGCATGTACAGTATATTTAGGCTCATGAGCAGTTCTTTTTTTATTTTTTCATCACATTCGTATAGGTTCACCTTGGTTCCAGAACTTTTGTGGCTCATCTCAGTATTTCTTTATGAAATCCAGTCAGGTCTCTGGTCCTTATCTGGGGTCTGAATCTTGTTGTATGGCTTCTAGATTTCTGCTTCTTCAAATGGTGAATGGTGATACTATCACCCTGGCCCATTCCCAGTTGCTATATTGATTTTGTCCAATGCTTGTGCAATGATTTAACATGGCTTGCTTTTCTCCCATAGACAGTTCTAAGGTCTTTACATTGATCCTTTTTTTTTTTTAAATATATAGCAGCAATTTAAAGCTGAAAATATGATCCATCATATTGAGCTCAAATCCAAATGTCTTTAGTTTATCCAAAAATTACTTGGCCTTGTCGTTCCAATACTTTCGGAAGGCACTGAATGCCACTGAATACGGGTTTCTTGATTGTGCATTGTGTGTGATGGTGATTCTAAACTAAATCAAAGCAGATGAACAGGATCCTCATCCATAAATAAATATATAAAATCCTAATTATGACAGTAAGATCATTAAAAATGGATGCATATAATTAAAAAGCTTTTCATTTCTAGTAACAGCACTGAAATCTTTATTCCAGCGTATGAAATAATGGAACTAAAGATGTTAATTAAATTTGTCTCACTTCGGTGCTTAGTAATGAAAAAGCAACATTACATTTTAAAAGGAGAACAAACATTTTTTTTCTAAATTATTGACCAAGACAAAAACGTGTGCACATTTTTTAAAATAAATCTACTGTTTCTGTATGTAAACTACCTCTAATATATAAAAAAGCACCAATAAAATATTCATCTGAGAGATGCTGTACATCTGCTACGTATTAATTATCTTCTAAAATGAATTCAACAAACAAAGCGGCTAATATTTAAACCTCACAATGCAGCAATCACAATGTGATGCTTAACTGCTACATCTACATTTGTTGTCTGTCCCAAACACTCGAATTGATTTCTAGTTACTGTCTTACTAGAGCAATAAATAATTTAAGAAACGTCCTAGAAATGAAGACTCCATCCAAACAAGGATTTTGCTAATGTATATGTGTGCAGGTGTATTCTTAGTGGCCGAGGAGCTGTGGGTTTTTACCCATAATGCACTAACGACATGTCAGTTTTTACAGTGTAAAGGCTGTATAGTGAAATAACAGTTATTATACATGTGTGTCTTGCTTGACTGAGTGTGATGACTGGTGTGGTGCATGCTAGCTTTCAATATACTCCTGTTAATAGTGCAGGATTCTGTGACGGAAAAATAAAACAGGATAAATCCTGTCAAACAAAAATAGCAAACAAATCAATTTAAGAAGGAAAAAAAAATTAAACAACAATAATCTGGTTGTAATTTTTTTAAAATCTAAAGAAAATAAAATAAAAAATTTTATAAATACATCAATAAATTCCTTTTGTGCGACCACAGTTTAATATTCATTTTTTATCGACTTAAAACGATTGATTTGGCAATTTTAGAAAACTAGGTAAAACTATCAGATTAGTGACATTCATTCATTCATTCATTCATTTTCTACCGCTTATCCGAACTTCTCGGGTCATGTGGAGCCTGTGCCTCAGGCGTCATCGGGCATCAAGGCAGGATACACCCTGGACAGAGTGAAAACCCATCGCAGGACACACACACACTCATTCACACACACTCACACACTAGAGATGCCAATCAACCTACCATGCATGTCTTCTGACCAGGGGAGAAAACCGGAGTACCCCGAGGAAACCCCCGAGGCACGGGGAGAACATGCAAACTCCACACACACAAGGCGGAGGCGGGAATGGAACCCCCAACCCTGGAGGTGTGAGGCGAACGTGCTAACCACTAAGCCTGATTAAACATCTTAGGCAGTTTTATCTCTACTTAAAATTCTTCTTATTAAAAAAGATACATAAAATATATAGTTTTAGCCCTTAAGGGATAAAGTTTTAATCTTTCCTCTAAACGTATTGAAGCAAATCAGTCCTCACACTCTGTGGACATGACTGCTCAAGGTTTCTGTGTTGCTTTTTGATGAGATCATGTTGCTTGACGAGTACATTAGCAGACTGTGAACTGCTAGTACTGTATATGTAGTGTACCGTCTCACACACACATTTACACTTTTATATGCATGCAGTACCAAGACCTCTCATGGCCTTATTTCCACAGCAGCTCCCAAAGTAGTGTACCATAGCCTGATAAATATCAGCTCAATCACACACACATGCTCTCTGTCTCTCTCTCTCTCTCTCTCTCTCTCTCTCTCTCTCTCTCTCTCTTTCTCTCACTCTCTCTCATACCCCATACAGTCTTATTTATCCTCTTCAGGAGCTCCGAGATGTGCTCAGTATACTGTATGTAGATGCTGCACACACTTTATTCACAATGGGACTGGCAGTTCTGCTGTGTGCCTGTGCCAGTGTTTGTGCATGTGTGTGTGTGAGAGAGAGGGGGAGTGCGGTCAAAAATGTTTAAAACATAGAGTTCATGCACAATTTATAATGATGCGCTGCTGCTTTGACAGCGCATGGTTTATTAGCCCCTGGACCCTCAGGCCTTGCTCTAAGGATGCTCGGCTGTAATGGACAAATCTGCTCCACAGATTTATGTATGTTAATGCAGGGAGGGGGGTGGGAGGGGTCTTCATGCGAATCTGCATGAGGAAGGACAAAAGAGGGTCAAATATCAGAAGTCACTCAGGATGAGCTGCTACGATTAAAACAGGAGCTTTGCAGTCAGTCAAGGATTACGTCTTTTTATTTTTTTTAACGCTTTGTCTCAATTTCACCTGAAAATGCTAGATTCCATGCCGCTATTACAGCCAGACGCGGATCGCGCTAATTGCAGCCAATCAGAGCGTACTGAACTGTCACCTCTGATTTCCAATGCTCACATTAAAAGCGAGTAATTGAGCAAATGACAATGTTGCAATCCTCAACTATGAAAGGTAAGGCACAGATCATTATCTCGAATTAATTAATGAATTGAAGAGTTCAGTGAGCATGAACGCTTTTCATTATCCGTCAGACAATTTGCACTTTCAACAGCCACTTTTCAAGCATTAGTGACACCAATGTTATATATGGAATAAGCACTCAATATATAGAGCAGTTTTAAAGGTACAAAGCTCTATTTTTTTATTTATTCCCTTAAAAAAAATCCCTGGAAAATATGTAGAACATGTTAAAAAAACAACAACAGTATTTTGCGGCTGAGAAAACCAGTTTGGAAAACTGCATTGAGATCCAGAAGGCTAGTTTGTGCTTGAGTAGGACTTTATAAGTACGTCACTTAAACAGACTTCCCCAAAACACCTTCGTCCTGACTGCATCTCAGTCTGAAATCTTTCAGCAAAAAAAAAGAAGAAGACTAGTGAGACACTTCTAGTGAGAGTAAAACCAGAATATACACTAGTAGGAGAAATGTACTGGTGGAGGACATGGGCATGGACTGGTGGTGTGTACACACAATCTGTATAAAGACTTAAATATTTTGAATGGCTTGCTTCACATAAGCATTCAGGAAGAAAAATGTTTTCTTTTTCCACTACAAATAAATCAGCATGAGCTGTATTTCTTAACTTTATAGTGTTCAAACCTGGCATTGCTAATGCTAACTCCACTTCTGGAGGCTGTGCTGGAGGCTTTGTGTACATGTCTGGAGATTAGGGTTGTGGGATGAGCTAAAGGAGTAAAATATCATTCAAATCTTATTCAGCTTACAAGTCAATACAGACATAAATAACACTATACTATATATCTTATGTTGTGTCTGACTAGAGGTAGAATAAATTAAAAGTAGTAGAAATTTCTACTCAGGAACTAGTTTTTGTTTTTTTTCAACCACGAGTTCATGGACTCACTCATTAAAGTTAGCTAGGTAGCATGTAGCTAAGAAAAGATAAACACCGAGTCATCCGAGATTGTTTGTTCTTTTTCCCTGACTGTTTCACCTTGACCGAACAAAGGATGACTCTGTGTTTATCTTTTCTTAGCTACATGCTACCTAGCTAACTTTAATGAGTGAGTCCATGAACTCATGTTTGAAAAAAAAAACAACTAGATCCTGGGTAGAAATTTCTACTACTTTTAATTTATTCTACCTCTAGTCAGACACAACATAATGATAACAAATATTGTTTTATCTTTCTTTAAAAAAAATGGAAGAACATCTCTGTTTCATGAACAACTGTTCTCTATAAAACAACATATATAACAGAATGCATGAGAGGTCATGTGGGATCTCCTTATATGGCAAATATAATGATTGTGGTGATTCTGACAGCCCATTTGCACCCCACTCTCACGAAGCCTGGCAAATTCACACCCTCTGCAACACCCTCATCCTCAGCATTACTACTCCTCTCACATCATAACCCATCAGGACCTAAAGGATTGATTCTGTAGAAGAAAGACTGGAGGGGAGGTCAAAGAAGAAACACCTCAAACTCACCACTCCCATTAACATGCAATTCTCGTACAGTAGAACTGATGATGAGGCCACGCGAGGGACGAGGCGTGCAGCATGAAGAACGATAGTAAGGTGATGAGGAGGACAAGCAGGGTCTGAAGGGGTTAACACCTGGCTGTGTTTGGTAACGAAATCTTACTGATTACATACAGAGGACGTGCAATGGATTCTATGAACGATGTCATATGATGGTATGCTCTGATCTCTCAATTCGATTCAGTTAATCATCTATACATCCATCTTCTATACCGCTTATACTACACATGAGCCTGGACAGGACAGGACAGGACTCTGGATAGAAGGCGAGGGACACCCAGGACGAGGTGTCAACCCATTGCAGAGCACAATCGCACAACCATTTACACTCTACTCAAAATTTACACATACAACGTCTACACATCATACTGAAAGCGTAAAGCTTTGGTCAAGACCCGATGGGATGTTCAATCAAGGTAGTGTTCAAATAATAACAATAATCCTATGACGTATCCATGATGTAGATAATGTGTGATATGTACAGGGGTGTGGTTTAAGTTGTTTATGAGACAACCAGAGAGAAGTGATGACAAGACACTCAAGTACATAGCTAACGTGTTACACACATGTACTATACTTTTTCCCAGAACAAAGCCTGTAAGTGAAATCTTATTTAAATCTTTTGTCCTAGCCTCCATATTTCCTGTTATGTTTATTCTTCTTCTTCAAAAAATTTTTTTTTTCTCCAAGCATCCCTTATCGGTATCTGGCCCATATGGAGGACACGCACCGATGGCCAGCATTGTGCTGACTCCGTGCGTTAATTGACAGCTTTATGAAGACAGCCCAAACATGCATGCACATCGTCTTTAATAAGATTGGAAGGGGAATACAGATGCCGGCACCTGCGCTTTCCTCCCAATTTTCTTAGCAAGAAGTGATGTGGGAGGCGGTTGTCATGGTGACAAGCGGGCTATCTTTAGGCAGGTAACATTTAAAAATGATTACCTTGACTGGGCTTGAAATATACGGCGGAAAAAAAAAACTTTAAACAGAGAACGACTCCACCTGAGAGTCTTTAACCTGAAGACATCGCTGGAACAGGAATGCTTTATCTCCATAAGTGTCAACATGTTCCTGAATGAGGTGTGATAGAGGGAAACATTGTGTATTGTGTTAGAAATACCACGACTTGTCATAAAGACGTATGCTACACTGTTGTACCTGATACTCGTATACAGTATGTACTGTATATATGGATAGATAGATGTACGGATGGATGAAAGGGCATTAGATTAAGTGTGTTACTATATATAATAACCTTATTTCATTCTTGTACATATACATGTACAGAACGATTTAAGCGCTTGGTATTAAAACGTTAATGAGATGGTTTGAATGTGACGACGTTACTGTAGGTAATCTTCTAGCCGACTAAACGAACAATGCAGGATTGTACTTCATTCCTGTGGTGAACTGATTCTTTAGGTTCTGCCTCACGTGGCACTGGGATGTCTGACAGCAGGTTTATTTGACCGAGTGCTGACAAAGAAAAAGAGATCTTCCTTAGATGATGCTGATAAATGGTAGGAATAGTTTAATCAAAGAAATCACACGTACTGTAACACTCAGACATCTATGAAAGTGAGATAGAACGCAGGTAAGAAACTGCAAACCTCTTTTCACCTAAAGAACAATCCCAGACTTTTTTCCTCCCTTTTCTCTCTCTGTGGATGAGATACTTGTCCAAAACCACACATTTTTGGATCTTCCACTTGGAACACTGTTTTACTTTTACTTCATTAAAACTTTTTCCTTCAACTTGTCGATTTATCCCCAATCTGATACCCTGCATTAGCCACAATGCCTTTCAGCTACCTGAAGATGGCGGCACCAAAAAAGTGATGCAGCAGAGCTTTAATCTTTTCGCCTGTTCATTCTTATATCACTGCGGTGCATTCTGGATCTCCACATCAGCCTTTTAGGAGCTGAACAGCAAAAACCGGAATGTGTTGTCCTATTTAAGAGCCATTTTAACAAGCATTCCCTAGCATTTAGTTTAACCCGATGCCAGGAGTTACTAATTCCACCATTACGCCGACATAATACACAAGCAATTCATTTTCTCTTTGTTAATTGCTAAAAAGCATTCACGTTAAGGTTTAGGCAGAGATCGCTGTCAGGCAAACGAGCGAACATTTCCAGAGAATCTTTTGCGGCAGTCACGTCTAATGCCCCTGTCGAGTTTTAATAATTGAAACAGGCATATTGTTTTAGAACATTGTATTAAAATGCATTAAAAATGCTCAATTTCATTGAGGACATTTTTTCTCTTATTAAAGTGTCAGGGAAATAATTGAAAGGATTGTGTGCTTATAAATATTTGATTTTCCTCTTACCCACATCCACAATGAGAACCTCGCTCACCCCCATTCACCTCCCACCCCCCATCCTGATGGAAAAAAAAAAGTGTTACAATCGTTGTTGTTTTTTTGGGGTTTTGTTTTTTTACACAGTTGAATAACTAAGATTGGACTGTTTGGTTTTGGGGGAAAAAAACTTGCACAAACTAATTTGAAATGAAGTAAAGGCAAAGATCTGATTCATTATTAATACATGAAGCTCTCTGTGTAATTGATAGATTAAAAAAAGGCTTTTTTTGAGAGTCTATGCAGTAGCAGGTGTTCTAGCAGAGAAAAATGGATTTTACCATTGTCTTTTATCATCAACGCTGTCAGCACAGGCTGTGTGTATATGTGTGTGGTTTTGGGTAACGTGTGAACATGTATGTGTACAAGTTGAACTGGTAATTTGGGCTGTTGTTACAGACTCCAGTTAAAAACAGACTCCAAATGGAAGCGAATGGTTTGTCTAGCTTTAATCAGAGTAAATGGTGGTTAGCATGTAAGGGGCTGTTGGATGGCCAGACAGAGAATAGATCTAAAGTTGTATTTGTTGGTTTAAATGTTTATTTGGGTTTTTTATCCCACTTCAGTCATGGCCGCTTCCTGCTCGTTAGCTAGTTCTGGGCTATCGCACGAAAGCTACATCCCGGTGACGGTGTAGGCTTCATCACATCGTTCCCATTGCTCATGTCGCCTCACATGGCTGATGATCACTCAAAGAGGAAATAGTTCGCTGTAATTGTTTCTCACTAACTTTAACTGCATGTGAGAAACACACTAGCTGCTGACAGAGCAGGGGAACTTATACTCTCATTGCATGTCATGTTACTTATTACTCGAGTTGTTTGGCTTGATGGTTGAATTGCATTAGTCACTTTCTTGGGTTAAAAAAAAAACATCTGCTAGATACAGTAGATCTAAAATGACCTGAGAATACACTATAGTATAGACCTACCAAACTATATTATTACATCTTCATTCATTCTTCAGTAAGAGCTTTATCCTGGTCAGAAAGACACCTAGAAGAAAGACGGAGTCATTTTTTTTTTTTTTTGGGAGGTGTGAGGAACCGGAGAACCCAGAAAAAGTGCACACAAACACAGGAGAACAAGGAACATGCCAAATGCTGCGTTTGACTGTAACCTGAAGAGCTCAGGATAGAATCTGCGACCCTGGAGTAAAGATCTGTGGCATCATTCTGTTGTTCTTCTTCTTTATCCGTTATCTAAACGCTTATCGATGTTTATTGTTCAAATTGTTTACAGGAAGGTGTGTGTGTGTGGGGGGGGTGTTTTACTGGCATCTAACCCATGATGAGTGTATGCACCGACTTTAAAGTTAGAGACTGGCTTTAATTTGTAAAAAATGACTAAAACTAAACGCTTTTAAAGGAAGTCCATCTTAACCGTCCATATTCACTGCACTGAGTATGACTCATATTAGTAAAACCGAGGGGGTTGTTTTATGGCTTTATACATTATAACCTTCTGTGGCGCAAACAGCATTGCTTGTTAACTGCTGCCAGTTGTGTGTGTGTGTGTGTGTGTGTGTGTGTGTGTGTGTGTTTTGAATACAAGTGCACTTTACTCACATGGAGAGCCTATAACAGGGTATAACCGTGAATAAGCGTTTGTTTTTCCTGTATATAAATGATGATTTTTTTTCTCCCTTAGATTTGTCCAGAAATTTAAGAAGAAGAAGGGTGGTACTTTTTCTTTCTTTCTTTTCCCCCTCAATCTTTCTGTCTGCCTGTCAGGCCATCCTCCCCCCAGGCATCTGTGCTTGATGGCCTTTATGAAAATATCATAAATTCAATCAGGGTCTGCAAATTTCATGAGCCGTCCATCTTGCTGCTGAATTTCTTAACGGGGTGTCAAAACAATCTGGCCCGTGACGTCTGACGGTGCACACGGTGAGGGGCGAAGCGGCTGGAAATGTGTGTGCGAGCCCCGCTCTCTATCTCTAATCCACCACCCCCCTCCAACCCTAAGCATTTCCACTCAAATCTGAATTTCATATCAGTGAAATATGAAGGCAGAGTCAGACAATATGACTGAGGACTCATTGCATATTGGAAGAATTGTAGGTCACTGCCCCACAAATGAGCTCTCATTTCTAATATCGCACAATGGCACATACATTAGCAAAGGACTTAAAAAAATAATGTCCTTACATGTCGTCAGAACATCATTACGAAGATGGACGCGTCGTGTTCGCGCCTATTCAAAGCCGCGTGGGTCAAAAGAGGACGTTTGACGCGGACAGTCTCGTTTAGTGCGAGTATTTCCTGCGATCCAGAGTCGTCTCCTGGACGGACGGACAGGTCGTGTTTTAATTTTCACGGTATGCGAGAGGAAGTGAACCATTTCGGTGACGTGTCTAGAGGGAAAAAAGAAAATAGAGCACCAGGGCTCTGGGACCGTGTCCCGCTCACCCAAAATGAACCCATGAATATTTCAAACGAATGCAAATAACCACAAGCGAATTGTAATTGCCACAAATCAAAATTCAATTAATGTTTAACACGAGCAAAATCTTCCTGACACAAAGGCTTCTTATGTTTCAAGGATCTTCCTAATCCTGTGCTACTGATATTAATAAAAGAGTTTATTTTAAATTGTGTAGCTGCTTAAGAAAAGAATAGAAACTTTCTTCTTTTTTTATATGTTAAACAAATAGAACTATTTTTAATCATGAATGTGTTCATTACAAGTACGAGTAAAAAGCTAAGATAATTATAAAGACATTGCAGTAATAGATGGTTCCTATATACAGAAAATATTTCCTGTAACGAATACTAATATAGTACTGTACAGTATCAGTGGCAGTGTGTTTAATATGCCTATGGGATAAGGATGAGCACAGTAAAAAATACTGTATATTGTTCATTTGATTTGATCCTCTGTATAAAACTGTGTATTATATAATGCTTAGGATTTGAGCTTAAAAAAAAAGTCATGTGAGCTTCTCCATGAGCTGTGAGGAGTCAGTGAGCCACAGGGGATATCCCGAGTCTGACAGGAGACCACAACGCGGTGATGAATTCATGTGTCACCGTCTTACATGTCGCAATAAATGCTTGGAGGTTGCTTAGAACGGCCTGATTATTTGCACAGGCTGTTTTTCGGACCCAGTCACACACTGCTGTAGTGTCTGACTTTCTACGTGTCGTCAACAGGGACGATATTGTGATAGAGATCTGAGACACAGATGTGAGAAGCTATTTCTGATGAACCGTACTGTTCTATTTTAACAAACACCCTGAACGATCACGATCATTTCTCATTGGTATGTGATCTTCAATGACGTCACGAAGTCTTTCCAGTTCGAACTTAATCAGTTTCATCCTCGTGTTAGTCTACATTCATGTCGATGCAGCAGTGCTTTAGTGTTTTAATCTGTCCGGCTCGTTTAGCTCCTCATCTATACACTGTGCCTCGACAGATCAGATCTCGGTTTCAGATATCGCTCTCAGCGCTATCTCGCTATCCATATTCTAAACTATTAACTAGTTGGATTTCTCATTGATATGTCACTGAATCATGTCATATAGATGATGTCCATGATATGAAAAAAAAACATGTTTTTTTTTTTTTTTCTTATTTCACATATCGTTTAGAAATCCGTCTTAATTCCTCTCTACAATTCATATTAAATACCCATCGCGTTCGTGAGCCATTCATACTGAGAAGAAGTAAAGAGTCCTTAATTCACTGTAGTTAAACAGCATCACTCTAATTTCCCTGACAAACACAAGCCTCCTGCTCCCAAACGGTGACTGCTTACAAACCCGTTGTATTTACAAGGGCCAGATAAAACAAATTCTAATAAAGATGTGACTGATTTAATGTTTATTGTATGTCTGCATGGGTTTACTTATAATTATAGCTCTTTTGGCTCGCAAACAAATGCTGAACTTCCTTAATTTTACCCCTGGGATAAGTGGCAGCTGAGGAACCAGCAATCTGGGCCCTGTTTTTTTTTTTGTTTTCTTTTTTTTTCCCCACTGCAATATTCCCTTTCAGATTTTCAGCTTGGAGTAGAACGCAGTGACACTGAGCCATCTGTTGTTGTGTTAAAAACAAACCGGTCGTCCTTTTCTCTGGCGCTTGACAAAGCGTAGTGAGGCAGAATGGAAAACACACAAAAGACGGAACATAATGTTATAACGTGACGTAATATGATTTTAACTGTTAAATACACACTAGTTTTATACCTTACACTAAAATTTAGCTGGATTGATGGATTTTTTTATTTCTATTCGATTGCAGTCTTAGCTAGTGTTTAATTTTTCTAAATTGCAATGTCAAGGAAACGGAAATCGTGTCGCCATGCTGCACTGCATTCTGGGATGCCAAACACAGCACTGTTGTTAGATCTTGTCTTTTGAATTAAACGTTGTAAAAATAACAAGATAGCAAAGCGAAAGTAAGGTGTTTGTACCAGTTTGTACCACGGAATCTAAATGAGATCATTAGCAATGCAGTTAGTTATACGGTGTGATCGGAATCAAGGTCAGTTCACAAATACAGCACATACCGGCAATGTTTAAATGTTAGAAATCACTTCTACGCCATCCTCAATGGTGAGCTCAGTGAGTTCGGCATGGTCGTTGGTTTTCAATAAACTGCTGCTGCTGATCTCCTGTGAGAGATGTGGAGAAGGAGTGAGTGTCAGAGGAGAATAACCAGACTGATTTGTGATGACGGAAATGCTACGATAACCAAAATACGGCAGTTAAAGAGGTGTGTGTTGGCAATACTACCCTCTGAACCACCATACCACCACATCTGGACCAATCCAGGCCAATAAACACCTAATGTTTTTGTTGCACATTAATTAATTTGTAGGTTAAAGACACAATCCTGTCTGTATGATTCAAATTCGACAGAAGAAGAGTACATGTACAGTACATGGTCAGAGTATAAAACAAACCCATTAACAAAGCGGACTCATTCTGGGAGCAATCCCTAAACGAGGCTTCGATTCGTGACGGATGACGTCATTAGAGGAAAACATCACAAGCACCGATACAGAGCTTCACCTGAAACATGTACTATGGCTGATGCTCCAGTACCCAGGATAACATCTCTACTTAACATTGTGGTTCATGGATCCGGGTCAAAAGCATTGTAAAGCGCCTGTAGAGAGTATTATTCAGTCTGGTGCTTGGTTTACTGTTTAACAAAACATGTGCGTTTACAAGGATCTTACTGTTTGGATTTCTGTCTAAACCTTAATAAAGATTTGAACCAATTTAATCGCATCTACTAGAGTTGTGATTAGAGGAATCTAACAACTTAACATATACTCCTTTGGTAAAACCTCACATTAAGACACACCTGTCCAAAAATTGGTCCAACTCAGTGGTCCCTATAGAGCAGGTACTGTACACAATGCATCAGCTCGTAAACCAGTGCTTCCCACTGGACGGAAACCCCTCTGCACTTCACAGGCTTGCTCTTCACCAATTGTTCCCAAAACAATTAGGAACAGTGAATACCTGGTGTGTTAAGACCTGTGAGAAGGAAAACATGTGGACTCTCTAGGGAGCCAGGAACTGGTTTGGGATGAAAAAAAAATAAATGAGTTGTTTAGTGGAGAGGTACTGGAAGAAATAAAGCTCAAAGATAAAAAAAAAGTCAAGTTCAAGTTCAGTAAGCGTTGACAATTGAAACACTGTCTACTCAGGACATTATTAATAACAGATACAATGAAATGATGGAATGTCATTACAGACATCATGGTGGCCTTAAAAGTGTCAAGATCTCTGGTTTGGGTTACTGTCTGTGTAGATGTAGCATGTTCTCACCATGTGTGTAACGGATGTTCCTCTAAGTTCTCTGGTGAACAAGTGGGAATGTGTTCATGTAATTTCTGGATCCACCATCACCAAGGCCAGCTTAAAACACATCGCTTATTGGTCTGGACACAATACACTCTTGCCACATTCGCATGAACCCCAATTTTCCAATCTGGGGAGTCGAGGGTTAAGTTCTGGAGGCAGAAGCAGGGGCTTGGGAATGTGCTTTTAATGAAGGTTGCTGCCATCTAAAAGAGATCATGCAAATGAGAAAGTAAACAACAACAACAAAAAAACCCTGAAAAATAATGAGGTTTTTGCTAAAACCCACTTCCTGTCAGTAACCCAAACCACCTACAGCACCATCAATTACAATTAGCTGTGAAATATCTACAGTACAGGAGCTCTGAATCATCCTGAGACTGCAAGAAACATTATAGGAAGCTTACTGAGTAACATGTCAACAGGGAAGAACAGAAATCACTAAAATGTCATTAGTAAAGCTTGACAAAAGTGTTTTGGGTTGATTTTTACTGCTATTATCATGTTACACAATAGATGTAGGATGACGACAAATGTATTTTGTATTTATTGGTTTAATGTAACGGCTCCATGTTCAGGATTTTCCTGGCGGTTGAAATATGTCCAATGTCTATGTACAGTTTGTATGTGAATATTTCACCTTCTTTATTGCTCTATAGAACTGGAATGAAATGTTTGTCACCTACTTCTAATGATATACACTACCGGGAAGATTCCATCTTGTTTTCTATAGAGAAAGGATATAATAAAGACAACATTTCATCTCTAAAGAGCTCCATCACTGTATCCTGTACTGCACTGGATATTATACACCTTGCTACACTTGCTACTTTGTCCTCTAAACCTCAGGACTCTTGGGATTTAAGATGGTGCTGGTGGTCCTACAGTGCTGTCAATAAGGTCACAGTTTAAAGTCTGGTGTCTGCGTGACCCCTTGGCTTCGCTTTGTCACTGAGTAAATTCATTCTGCCGTGTCCTTGAATATGCTGTTCTCAGGATCACCGGCAAGCTGGAGAGGCTTTAAATTCACACATCATGACTTTAACCGTGTTTGTTTTTAATTTATATACCAGTAGGTGCTGCCTTTTACATTTACACTCGAGGTTATGAGTTTTCATAAGTCTTGCAAATGTTAATAACTGAAATAAAATTAAAAAAAATCCATTTTGTTTTTATTTCACATAACTAATAACTAAATTTTCACTAATGAACCAGTTCAAATGTTTACATGCATTTGATTACTAATTTCTCGTTGTTTGATCGCGTTGGTTTGCACCTTTTTCAAAAGTCCCTCGGTTGTCCTCAACATCATTGAGTCGCTGCTGGGAAGAGATTAGATATGCAGAAGATGCTGGAAAAGACCAGGAGGATTTAGGAAGGCACAGTGGTCTGTATGACTGCTCATGACAAACAAGGGACTCATGAAAAACTGTAAAGAAACATAAAAATACTTTGCTGATCATCCAGGCTTTAACACACACAGTACTAAGAAACAAGCGTGTGTAAACCTTTGTATTAGTTCTTTTCTGTAAATTCAGTTACTATTTTGCCTGTTATGTAAAAGATCTTTAAAAATAAATAAACAAATTTTCCTTGAAATTAACATTTTGCTGGTTCCGCAAGGCGTCTGTAAACGTATGACCTCGACTCTAAGTCCTTTCTGGAGAATTTATTTAAGCAAGCATTAAAAAAAGACACATTCAGGCTCGATATGGAAATTAGGGATGTAACCGAATACCTATACAGAGCAAACGAAAACAGATACAAATGGATTATTGCAATGATGGATTATTGCAATGGACTCCTTACTGGGATCCCCAAAAAGAGCATTAGTCTGAGCACATCACTCCAGTCCTCAGGTCCTTACACTGGCTTTCAGTTACATTTAGAATAGATTTTAAAGTATTGTTACTCGTTTATAAATCAAGTCATGGCTTTTGGACTGAAATACATTACAGATATGCTAATTGAATATAAACCAAGCAGACTACTCAGATCATTAGGATCAGGTCAGTTAGAGATACTAAGGGTTCACTCAAAACAAGGTGCATCAGCATTTAATTATTATGCCACCTAGAGCTGGAATCAGCTTCCAGAAGAGATCAGATGTGCTTCAACAGTAGACACTTTTAAATCAAGATTAAAAACACATCTGTTTAACTCTGCATTTACAGAATGAGCGCTGTGCTGCTTCACACTGACTGCACTTTTTATCCAAATCACTTTTACTCCTGTTTTATTCTTTTTAACACAATTTAAACTGTTTTTATTAAAATCACATTTATTGTCTTTAATTGTTCCTTGTTTTTATTGTATATATATTTTTTCTCTCTTATAAATTGTTTTCTAATTTCTATGTAAAGCCCTTTGAATGACCTCTGTGTATGAAATGTGCTATACAAATAAACTTGCCTTGCCTTGCTGATACAAATCTGTCACGAGCGAAGCTTACAGCTTACAGGCAGCATTCATAAAACACTTATATGTAAAACAGTGTTTGGTCAATTATCCTTAATATCTGCCTGGTCAGGTCGAGTTGTTTATGTTTTGGGGAACAAGAAATGTTGTGATTGCAGGTAGGAATGATGCAGGCCTGCATGAGAGGGGAAAAAAACAACAACTCCCATGCACATGTCTATTTCCAACTCTTCTCTGAGTTTAAATCTAAGTTCAGATACTGATATGATTGTAGCACTACAACAAATACAAATACAGTTAGTAGTATTAGGACAAACGGAGTTTACACCCGGAATGCAAATGTAAGCCAGGTAGTTTACCAGGATAAAATGTGGCATGTGTAGGGATGGTGGCATTTCTAGTTTGCATATTTTAATTTCTTCATTGGGATTAAAGTGTAAGTGCATCTATGCAACTTTTACTGATGTCTAATCGTTTATTTTGCAAAAAGACAAAACAAAAACAGGAATATATTCAGTTTGGGTAAAAGATGTTGAGAAGAGGTTTTGGGGATATTTAATGGAGATAAATAGTTGAATGTAGATTCTATGATTTCTGAGTTGCTCTACATCTTTATTTAAACGATGTATTACTATAGTAACCACTTTCAGTGCGTGCAGTAATGTAGGTGTCCACAAGGGGGAAGCATTGTGCTGATGGAACGAGTCTGTTCGTCTTTCTCTCCTTTCAGTTGTAGTTTAGAGATGAGTAAAGCTAAGTAATGCTGGGGGGGGGGCGTTAAATTTGCATTGAAATATATGATAAAGAATAGGTTTGTGAATAGATTTTCACCAGTTGGAATGATTTCTTGGCTGATACTTGAAATCAAAGCGTCAGGTTCATAAACCAAACATCACGATTGCGATATTGATTTTTTTCCCCCATGTTTCCCCCTAGAATACCCCCACACTCACTTCAGCAGACACCTCAAGAAAGGTCAGGGATGATTACACTGAGTCAGAGGTGTCTCTGGTCCTCAAGTGCCCCATAGTGTAGCAAACACTGACAGAAAGGTTTATATCAAGGTCTTGTAGAGTGCCTACGCAGCAGTCCTGGGATTTGACCTCGCAACCTTCTGGCTCTTAGCGGAGAACCCGAGCTGCTGAACTACTACCGCGAACAGGTCGGAGGAACATACGCAAGTGTTGGTCCATTTGGGTGAAACACTGTCTGTGCTTGTTTTTGTGCACTTCAAAGATTTCACGCTGCTACTTTATTTGTTGTCATAGAAGCAGTACAGCGAGATGTCATGCTGTTCCTACACACACACACACACACACACACACACACACACACACACACACACACACACACACACACACACACAGACAGCTTGATAGCTTGGGAAAGTATGCAGGTGGTTATGTAAGGCAGGTGGGAATATGCTGTCTTCCTTTTAGATAGTTACACAACACTCCACTACTGTAACATAACAGTCGTTTAACTGTATCAAAATATTTCATAAGATATTTACATTATGTTCTGCAAATGTCATCATTATTCAGTCATTTTGTGATACAGGTTCAGTCTAGGACTTACAATTTTCAGTGTCCTGCAATGCTGCCCATTTTTTTTTACTACACACCTCCACAGGATTACAAGGGACCTGGAACCTGGTGCCTACATCCCAGAGTACTCTGGGCACAAGGCATCCAGGGTGGGGTGCCAACCCATCTTATTCATTTATCCTCAATAAATGCTTTATCCTAGTAAGGGTTGTGCTGGAAATTGAGTCTATCCTGGGAACACACACACACACACAGCATTTAACCATTAGCATAGACTAATATTACAGGATGGTGAAATGTATAGCATTTCCATCTCACACAATGGTCCCCATGTTGATCCTGAGCTCGAGTTACTGTCTAGAGTTTCTCATGTTCTCCCTATGTCCCTCTGGTTTCCTCCCACTTTACCAAACACCAGTAGGTGAATTTGTGAGAGTGAGTGGAAGAGAGAGACTGACTACTGAACGGAAGGTTGTAGGTTTAAAACCCAAATCCACCAAGCTGCCACTTTTGGACACTCTTGATAAGTGCTGTAAAATGTCATGAACCTGCATTCCATCCATCCCAAGATTGACTCTGGAGCCACCATGACCCTGATCAGGATAAAGCACAAATTGCAGAACGTGTGAATGTAGAACCATCAGCTTGCATAAGTCCTTCTCATGATACTATGAACACTGCAAGACTTCTACCTGCAAACTTGTGATAATTAGCATAGCAACGGGTTAGGATTTGATTCTATGCCTAAAAAATACTGACGCATAATGACCAAGAAGAAATATTAATTACTGAAACAGAGGTCAATACAAATAGCTGCTAATTACAGCTGTGTGTGCGAGTGTAATGTGTGTAATGGTGTAGAGTTACTGTAAATGGAGACGTCTCATTGGTAAAGACGTGTTCCTAAGAGACTGAGAGGCTCTTGGGAGATTCATTCCAGATGTGATGCATTAGCCATTTCTATCAGATGTTTGTGTATCATATGTTTATGTGACAAATAAAGGCTTCTTCTAAGATTAGTCTTAATTTTCTGATTGTTGGTCTAGCTTTTTAAACTTAAACATTACTTAAAAAACATCAAAAGGTTGCAAAATGAGGTTTCTGTATGAATCCTTATGAATATATATTTTTTTACATTGTAAGGTGTATGAGGAAGATATACAGCGGATAAAATGCACAGCGGCTGATGCACAGCGACACAGAGCAGAGTTACCAACCTAACAGCCATCAGCCAGCCCTAGAGTTTTATTTCTTATACCTCAGCAATTTACATATAATCATGTTTTTTATTTAACAAAATATATATATAATATCCAGGTTTATTTATTTATATACGCATGCATTGAATTTTTTTATTTATAGTTACATTTAACTATTCAAGTTCCTCTTATCATTTACATTATAACATAATAGAACAATCGACATGTATATATCAGGTGCCCTCATATTTTACTGTAGTAATATTGAACCTTTGACCATAACTGCATATCTGCAAGCCCAAAGATGACCTAGTATCATCTCCAGGATGTATTCCCCATCTCATACCTAGTGTTCCCGGAACAGGATCCGAATCCACCTTGACCTGGACACAGATAAAGCGCTTACTGAAGAAGAATGAATTAATGTCATGGCCAGACCTGTCAGAGTCTCTCCTTGTACAGGTTACACCTTTTTAAGCCACTGTAAGCTCTTGTCATACCTTGGGCATTTGTCTACTGCTAATCGTTTAGATCAGGGGTTTCCAAAGCCTGGCCCCAGGGCCATATGTGGCCTCTGGAAAGATGCTAATTGGCTGGCAGCTTCTCTTTTTGAATATCCCTTTCACCTCATGGTGGCAGCAGACTGCATTTACACAGTTACTTAAAATGCAAGAGTTGCTTTAAACCCCCCTTTGTCCGAACCTGCAAATGAATACAATGGCAAAACGATGGCTAGAGAAAAATAAGTGCAAAACTAACAGTGAAAAGAAAGAGAAAAAACCTTTCATGAATTCAACCGAGTATTAAAAACAATGAATGCGTGAAAACAGACTAATCTGTCCCACTTTTTTTAAAAAAAAAAAAAAAGCAGGATTCATCCTGATGATGAAGATACAATAAACATTTGTAAACAAAGTTTACAGTTTACAGAGCCTCAGAGTTACGGACATGAGACATCCACTGCTAAATATTGAACATGACCCAATGATGGATGACTTGTTCATGATTAATATTTAATGAATGTTAATGATTTAATGTCCTGACTGAAGCACAAAAAATCTCATATGGGATGAGAGGCAAAAGCCCACAGTGGACAAGAGCAAACCTGGCGACAAAAGAGACACAAATGTGGACATGGACAAGTCTGGAAATAGTATTCATCTCCTCCGCATTGGTTAGAAATCCTCAGATGAATGGATCATCCACCTGTAACACAAAAAAAAATAAATCCCTTTCAGTTAAACTGAATCTATGTATTGTAGTATTGTTTAGGATTGATCTTGTTTTTCTGCTTTTATGTTGGAATGAACAAAATACTGGATATTGAACCAACCACAATAGAACTAGCCAAGAAATCTGTAATTTTGAATCATGGCTGAATCAAGATGAGAAGACTGCACTCAAGACCTCAAATCAGATTCTACACACAAATATATTCATTCATTAGTTATGAAAATTTAATATGCTTAAACTAATAAATTCAAAAGGTCTTGTTGACATAATGCAACAAGTCAATATGAGTCAGTATTTCTTGTTAGCTATTACTTACTAGGGGGGCACGGTGGCTTAGTGGTTAGCACGTTCGCCTCACACCTCCGGGGTCAGGGATTGATTCCCGCCTCCGCCTTGTGAAGTTTGCATGTTCTCCCCGTGCCTCGGGGGTTTCCTCCAGGTACTCCAGTTTTCTCCCCCCGGTCCAAAGACATGCATGGTAGGTTGATTGGCATCTCTGGAAAATTGTCCGTAGTGTGTGAGTGTGTTGGCACTCCGTCCAGGGTGTATCCTGCCTTGATGCCCGATGACGCCTGAGATAGGCACAGGCTCCCCGTGAACCGAGGTAGTTCGGATAAGCGGTAGAAAATGAGTGAGTGAGTGTGAGTTACTAATACAAGTTACTAATAAAATGGGACATACAGTCATTTTGTTTAAAAATACTTTTAAAAAAAAGGTTTATTTTATAAATGTTTCTATTTTAGACAATGCATTAGTTTTCAAATATTATATTTGGTCCAAACAGGATTAATGCTACAAAGGAAATTTAGCATTTTACTTTAAATAAATAAATACAATACAATACAATACAATACGAAAAATATAAAAAGATGCTGTCTGAGATTTTCCTTGCAAAACCGTAGCATGTTCTCCAAGAAGGCTGGAATAACTGACTAGGCTGTAGGCTGAATTGTGTACTAATGTTGTTACTTATTTAATTATTATAATTATTGCATTAAAACTCTTTATGCGGTTTTAAATTCCAATTAAAATGATATTATTTGCTTTGGTACACTATGGTATGTTGTCACGAAAGAAGCACACGACCCAAGAGTAATCAGAAGTGTTGTTTGAAAATAAAAATAAATCTTTAATTAAATGAACCATATAGTTAATAGTGGAGTCAGGTCTTCAGTCCTGGTTTCATTCTGTTTAAATTAAGATTAAATCAGAGACTACAAACTTACTGTATTGTAAAGAGCTACTCTGGTGAAGAACGGTTTATCCGAACTACCTCGGGTCACGGGGAGCCTGTGCCTATCTCAGGCGTCATCGGGCATCAAGGCAGGATACACTTGAACGAAGTGCCAACCCATCGCAGGGCGCACACACACACTCTCATTCACTCACACACTACGGACAATTTTCCAGAGATACCATGCATGTCTTTGGACCGGGAGAGGAAACCGGAGTAACCGGAGGAAACTCCACACACACAAGGCGGAGGCGGGAATCGAACCCCCAACCCTGGAGGTGTGAGGAAAACGTGCTAACCACTAAGCCACCATGCCCCCCCCCCCTTGAAATATGAACATCATTAATGAAATGTTTAACAAGACAGAACTCTGAAATGCTACACAAACCATGAGTCAAACTGATACTGAGACAGAAAGAGACAGAGAGAGAATGAGAGTAAGAGAGAGAGAGAGAGAGAGAGAGAGAGAGAGAGAGAGAGAGAGAGAGAGAGAGAGAGAGATAGAAAGTGAGAGAGACACAGAACACTCCTTGTGGGTGTCAGCTGAGGCAATTGCTGCGATTAAAAATGATAGCACCAAAGGAGGTTTTTACAGTGAACACACAATTGCAAAACAGTCAGCATCAACTAGTAGAAAGTTTGAAAGCATCACTTGGATATTTTGCACAGTACATGTCGAGTACATAATGACTAAAGACCCAATGAAGGCTGTGGAGGAAGTACTCAAAAAGCTAAAGTATAATATGTCAAAATCTTATACTCAGACAAAAGTGAAATTATCCGGACAAAAAATATACAAGTGGGAAATAGTAAAGGTCTAATGCCATATTTTCATGTGAAATGTAACTTCTATTGCTGATCTTAAAGGGCTATAAGCGACTACACTATTTTGCCTGCAGAGATATTTTAATAATGATAATTATATGTTTGTTGCTCACATAACGCCACACGGTTAGATGATGAATTCACTAAATGAAAAATATCCTTGTTTTTTTTCGTTAAAATTTGACTTATTACACTTATACAATTGTGTCAACTACTGGAATCGGGGACGGTCTAACCTAGTATTAGCTAGTAAACAGGTTAATTAAATATACCCGGTTAACGTTAGCAGATTAGCTAAACTTACCTCACCATTCTTCTCGTTTCATATAATGGAGTCGTTGCTTACTCCAATATATTTTAACCCTTTTATTGAGGTAGGACCAGGAGCAATTGTTTTCGTTTTCCACACTGCAGTCCTGGTGGTTTATCCATCGCGCTAGCTACATTATGTAGCATAGAAGATCAGCTGCTGTTAAACAAACATTACCTCAACACTGAGCTCTTTGAAATAAACAGTTTTCTAATGACGTGATTTCATTGCCTTCAAATGACTCTTTTTTTTTTTTTACAAATAAACTTCTTTAAATTTACCACCCAAAACTAAAACAAGACGACAAGCTCGACAAACAGTATGAAAGCCAAATTAGACTATGTTAAATAATGCTTTCTTTATTACCTTTGTCTTGCTACTCCTTAATCACCCTCTATTACACCGTCCAATTAAGATCCTTGCAAGAACCTTCTGGAAAGCGTTTCTTTATTATCTACCGTACCTCAATCAGTGATGTTGAATCTACCAACACTTGAAACCCACCAAAACTTGGATCAGGTGTGAAAGAGAACTGTGCCATGTGCTGAACGTCTAAACAAATAGCAATGCAACAAGAGGGTATTTTTGGAAACATCTGCACATCCAGAGTATTGTGTAGTGTTCTTCAGTTATGCTGAAGGTCATGTACTGTAGCAGGACGTAAGAGGCACTTGTGCACTCTTACGTAGTGACATATTGTGCAAAAGGCAATGGTGTTTGTACTGTTTTTTATCAATGCTGAGTGCGGTTTCAAGCTGCAATGGCAGCAGGCCTGAAGAGTGACCCTGGCACATAGGGCAGATTTGTCTAGGTCATTGACTAGGTCAGCAGTGCCTTGACAATGTTTGCAGCATTTACCACAGGCCTGCTATTTTTTGGATGGCACATGGTGGACACTTGGAAATTAACTGCTATGGGATAGCAGAGATAGAGTAGAATTTTAATAGAAGAAACACACTTACAGCCATTTTGTTGTTGTTGTTGTTGGTAGTAGTAGTAGCAGTAGTAATCCAGCTAATGTTGAACCTGGACATGTTTGTAGAGCTGCTTGTGCGTAAGCATTGGCAGAATAGTGAGAGAGATGAAGAGACTTATATGGCTGTCAACCAAAGTGCCACAGGGAGATATGTCAGCAAATGGAAAGAAGCCCACTCATGTTTGCATGTTAACTGAGTACAGAATACATTGGAGAATATCATGCTAGCAGATCAGGTCCAGAGATCAGCAAACGTCGGTCTCCTCAGAGCACCAAGGTAGAACATGCAGACTGAGAAGTGAATGTCACAATGAATGAATGAAAGACCACTCTAATAACATGGTACATGGGCAAACTTCACAGGAAAATAAGGTGAGGTCGCCCTCTAGTGGAGGAAATGACAGAGTGATTGTAGTTTTTGTTTGTTTTGAGGTTAGTAAAAACATTGAAATAAGAACCTGTAAGTTAAGTAAGTGGTCTATGAAAAAAAGACGTGCAAGATTGGCAAGATTGCAAAGATGTTAACAAAGCATTTATTGTTTTGAGTTGCCTGCATGGGATGTAATCAGATAACAAATACTGGCTGTGCAAGATGTCCACAAGCCAATCATTGTGCTCTTAAAATCAAGTCAGCAGATATTTAAAAAAAAAAAAAAAAAAACCGACTTACATAAGCATACAATCCCTTTAGGCTAGTACTTGGCAAAACCAGCTTTTGTTGCAACTCAGTGTTTGTTGTGTTAAGGTTCTATAAGCTTTGGGAGTGATTTTCATCCATTTTTCCTGCCTGATTTGCTCCAAATTGTTCTGGTTGAAAGAATGTTTGTTGACCGCAATTTGCAAAGATTGCCACAGATTCAGAATGGGGTTCAGGATCTGGATTTTTACTCCTGCATTGTTATTGCCTTGTGTTTGTGACCAATAACCTGCTAAATGGTGAAGTTGGGCCAAAAAAAATTTCTTGCAGTCTAATGCAGTTTTTCTTGTAATATCCTGTATTTGGCTCCATCCATTCCTTCTTCAATCTGGACAAGAAGCTACAGTTTGAGGAGTAAATCATGTCCCCGGAGTGTGATTCTACCACCACTATGTTTCACTGTAGCGATGGTGTTAATTTTTATATATATATATTATTTTATATATATTCAGAGTTTTAATGAATAAATACAGTGAAATCTATATTCAGAGTTCGTGAAAGCTGCCATTTCACCATGTCCATTAGAAGAATTGAATTGAGTTATTGTGTGTGTGTCTTAGGTTTGCAATAAAAATACTGAGAGAAGGAATATGTGTAATCACATATTATACATAAAATGTAAACAATATTCC
This sequence comes from Tachysurus fulvidraco, assembly GCF_022655615.1. NCBI lineage: Eukaryota > Metazoa > Chordata > Actinopteri > Siluriformes > Bagridae > Tachysurus > Tachysurus fulvidraco. The sequence goes on from NC_062537.1 coordinate 5,467,469, forward strand.
AAGGGGATGAATATTTTTGCAGGCCAGTATATCTATGTATGCGTTTCATTCTTTTCTTTCCAAGAGAAAAATTTATTTCCAGCTATCATGTGTAGAAAACGGCATTAAAAACAGCATTTTGAAATGTATTCATTTAATTCATAAAAACAAGTTTAGTAGTCATTTTTACACACAGTTGACAGTTGTTGACGGTGTCACAGTGAGAGTCACAGTGCTGTTGTTGACACAGGCAAACAAACGTGGCTGTTTTGCTTATTCATGCATTTATACACACTTAATTTGCATATTCTATATTTTAATTTGCATATTCTTAATTTGCATAATCTATAATTTGCAGTCCTGTGAAATATAAGAACAGTCAGAACCCATTTGTATAGCAACTGTAGAGATATTTTAGATATGGACACTATGCTTTTTTTTTTTTTTTTACCTCTATGTCCAATTCTATATGATAATTACATTACATTACTGTTTTACTGACAGTTTAGGTGTGTTTGTGTGTTTGTGTGTGTGTGTGTGTGTGTGTGTGTGTGTGTGTGTGTGTGTGTGTGTGTGTGTGTGTGTGTGTGTGTGTGTGAACATGCATGTGTCTGTGTGTAAAAATATGGGCAACAGGGAATTAGATGAAAGTGCACACCCAAGTACAGGACTGAACAGGAGAACCCTGCTTTACCTGTTTGTATAACTTCTTGCCCACGTATGAATATGTCTTCCACATATACTTTGACTGTATAACATCAGAAAACACTCCTAAAAAGTTGGAACTGACAAACCCGTTGGGCTAGAATTTATTTCAGATTTTTTTCTGTACAGCATAAAATGACCTAATGATAATTATAATAATGAAATAAAACATTTTATAAGTAACATCATAATCCAACCTAATATACTGAGCTGGAAATTAGCTAGTCAGTTATTCCAGCCTTTTTGACTTTGTTTATCTTTTTATATGACTATCCTGGGAACACTGGGCACGAGAAGAGTTAATACAGCTTGTTGGGATGCCAAACCAAGCCTTCGACATTCAAACCTTGGGGCGATTTGGCATCGTCATTCAACTCACTGCCAGCTTCTGGAAGGTTGGAGAAAACCGGAGAACTCAGAGGAACTCAGAAATGAGAAGAACATTTCTGAGAAGAATCGAGAAGAATCGTTCTACATGTATTATCACCCAGATCATTCTGTACTTCCCCATACATACACAATGACTGATGGTGCTACACATTGCAGTGAAATGAAGGGAATCTGACCCTGTTCTTACAGATCCAGATAAACTGGTTTTACCCTGTCACTGGAACACCAACACCCAAGTTTCTACCTGGATATGAGATGTCTTTGACACATTGTACTACTACAGCATTCTCTTGTGATTGAAACCAAGAATTCGCTCGTACAGTATATAGATGTTTAAGTCATTCTTTATGCACATGATAATAAACTCGAAACTTAGACTTATCTTTCCATTTTCTTTTGATTATCCCCAAACCCAATTGACCAGAACAAATTCTACAGGATTTCTGAATTCCATTTATTTAAGAAACACATCCCTATTATTTATTCAGCATGTACCTTCAATCATTTGTGGACTAATCTTTAGTTTTACTCAATCTGATATTTTTCACAGTAAAAAAATTACAACATTATGTAAAACAGTCCGAGTACAAATAGCTCCTTATTATTAATATAATAAAATTTGCTTATATGTAGTATGACCATACCTAGACAATTGTACTGAGAAGCTGAGTGGAATGTGTACATGTATCTTGCTGATCAGAGAAAAACTGGAACGTAAATGTTTGTCATAGCACAGATTGCAATGCTAGGATTCACAGAAGCCAATGTTGCCAGAACTGCAGATGTCTAGAATGTTTGTCTGTCATGCTGAAATTATGGTTTACTTTCATTCATACTTTCTTTCGTGACCTAATTCTTAGCAGGGTTCATTACCGGGTTGTGATATTAAATCTACTTTTTTTGTCATTTTATGAAGAAAACCTAATTATTTATATGTAAAATGGATAAGGTGACATAATACTAAACATTCCTACAGAAAATGAACAAAAATAATCAAAAATAGTCTAGTTTTTTTTTTTTACACAGTGTATGTAATTACAGCACTGCTTCGGTACCTAAGTGAATTTCACATATTTTGGTGGGCAAATATTATCTAGAAAGGCTTTCATTGGCTAAATGAAGGTGTTAATTTATTGAAACCCATTGTACAGTAATGGATCCAAGTAGAAAGGAGGTCTAATAGTTTCAATCCTTGTACATGCCAAGCAGTCCACAATTTGCTTAATCTCACACCCTCAAGTATCAATGATTTTTTCTTCTATTGTTGCGTTCTGAGGAGAACCCACCTATTTTTAGTCTCCTCTCCCAAAACAATGAAGCTTAAAACTTTTTTTTTGTATATTATTTACACCTCTATTCACCCAATGTTTCTTCATACAAGAGTGTTTAACAACTTCCAACATCTTTCAACAGTTCCAAATAATCTACCTAAAGCTTTCCAAAGCTTTATCTTCACCAAAAATGTATACTTAATTTATGTGCACTTTTTCTCATATTAGTAAATTCGTTCAACTAAGACTAAACATAACCTATGCATGTGTCTAACTGTATTTGTTTGGCTGCCCAGGGATTTTAAGGAAATTCGACATTTGACATCTACGCTACAGTACACCTTTTATTTTATTTCGTGTCCACACTCATAAACAGTTAATTCAGAGTGCTTTTCTTTAGGAATATATAAGATGCCAATCACCTACATAGACCATTATACTTGCAGCACATGTTCTGGACATTTCTGTAAAACAAAATGGTCAGGATATAACAAACAAAAACACAAGAGACAGAAACACAGCAAACAAACAAGACATCATATAACTCCAGAGCTAAGCTGCAGGATCTCTCTCTCTCTCTCTCTCTCTCTCTCATACACAAACACACACACACACACACACACACACACACACACACACACACTCACATATATATTTTTATATATATATATATATATATATATATATATATATATATATATATATATATATATATATAATTTTTTCCCCTTGCCCTATGTTTACAGCATCAAGCTAAATATATCCTAAGTTCTTTTTTTTTTTCATTTTGGCTTATAAATAGTGGAATCTTTTCCACCATTTCTGCAAATGGAAAATGTAAGTCATAAATAAAACCGTTAAATAGAAAAAACAAAAACAAACAAACAAACAGATACTCGAATCATTTTCTTTATTTTATTCACTTGATAATATCAATGCTGAAGAGAGAGAGAGAGAGAGAGAGAGAGAGAGAGAGAGAGAGAGAGAGAGAGAGAGAGGCACTGAATTGAGTTTCGGCCAAAATTCCGGAAGTTCTTCCCGCTCACGCCCATCATCACATAGTGGGCGGTGCCTACGCACAGGTGTCATAGTATTTAGAGCAGGTATTCATGTCGTGTAAATCACTACACTTCAGCTCCATTCAGCGAGAGGACGGAGGAACGTGGGTTAAAAGTCACCCAGGACGAGGCAGGACGAGGCAAGAACCCGTCGAGGTATGTAGAGTTTTTAGCGTTGCAGACTTTAAGCTTTATTTACAGCGGTGTTTTTGAGATTAAACGTATTCTACAAGCCATTGAGTGAATTTTGAGGAGGCGTCAAAGATTATTCGGTTGCTTGGATACGCGTGAAGGTGTAAACTTGGGAGTGGAAGTAAACGCCAGTTTCTCGCCTTATGGGTGGTATGTGTGCAACCTGTAGGCCCAGTTTATAAGGCGTAACACCAGCCCTTTCGTCATCTCGCTAAACATGTCTTGCTTAGTCTTTTGTTATTTGATTTGGTGTTGTAACTTGTTTTTTAAGTCTCCTTCATACACTCTGAGCTCCAGAACCTTTTTCTAAAAGTCATTTTGAACTTGATTAGGTGAAAAGGGATATAATCAAATTTGATTAGGCTGAATTTTGAGTTTCTTCAACTTTTTCTTCTTCAAATGTTTCAGGAGTCAGTAAGCATCTTTTAGAGGATGGCGTTCAGCACCCTGACTTTGCTCTATGATCAATGGCTTAAAGAAGCAGGTGAGGTTTTTAAATCATGTTTTGGACTTCTAAAAGAACATCTATGCTTAATTTAGGCATTGTGCAAAAACTGAAGTGTTTTGCTGTCTTGTATTTCATTTTAGACCCAAGAGTTGAGGACTGGCTCCTTATGTCCTCTCCCTTCCCTCAAACCGTAATCATCCTTTCCTACATCTACTTTGTCACAACGCTTGGACCTCGTCTGATGGAGAACCGCAAACCTTTTGACCTCAAGCGACCAATGATCATCTACAATGTTAGCATCGTGGCATTCTCCCTTTACATGATTTATGAGGTAAACTGCCACTTGTGTATTCTAGGTGCCTGTTACTCATACAGTTAACCCTTTGCTCATTTACTGAAATTGAGGTATTCGTGGTATTGGCAACATGCCAAAGCTGACTGTTAAGCAGCTGTTTATTTATTAACTTTGTGTGGGAGGGGTAAGAATCTTCTGGAGCTGTCATTGAGAACCCTATTTCACAAATGAAGGTGTGGATGGGTGTGGGTTTGTACACACCATAATGTTAATGCTTGGTCTTTGTTTCCTTTCCAGTTTCTCATGTCTGGCTGGGCCAATGGATACTCATACAGGTGTGACATTGTGGACTATTCCAGCTCCCCACAGGCTTTAAGGGTAAAAAAAAATGCACATGAACTGACTCATGACTTATCAGATATCATATTTTTCCTGATGCATGACTGACTTTTTTTTTTTTTTCTTTCTTTCTTTTCAGATGGCATGGACTTGCTGGCTGTACTACTTCTCAAAGTTCATAGAGATGTTGGATACTGTAAGTGCAAGGTTTTGTTTGTATGTTCTTAATGTGAAATCTGTGTTGCTTATAGCTCTCCTAACTTTTTAATTTTTTTTTTTTTGACAGATTTTCTTTGTTTTGAGAAAAAAGAATAGCCAAGTCACTTTCCTCCATGTGTACCATCACTCAATCATGCCATTCACATGGTGGTTTGGAGTCAAGTTTGCTCCAGGTAGAAGATTTGTTTATTTGGGTGTCCAGTTTGAAAGTGTGTACATTTTGCAGATTACCAAGCTCTGTACTTTGCTTATTCTTTTCAGGTGGTCTGGGAACCTTCCATGCCCTGCTGAACTGCTGTGTCCATGTGGTCATGTACTCCTACTATGCCCTGTCTGCTATGGGCCCAGCCTATCAGAAGTACCTTTGGTGGAAGAAGTACATGACCACTATTCAGCTGGTAAGTCAAAACCATGCCTTTTTTTAATTGAGTCACTGACTTCTAGATAATGGTTTTTAGTGGACTTGAGGCCCCTGCTGGTGACTTGAACTTACTTTAACCCCAATTTGTTTTCTTTAGGTTCAGTTTGTCATGGTGACTGCCCACGTCGGTCAGTTTTTCTTCATGAAAGAATGCCCTTACCAGTTCCCGGTTTTCCTCTATGTCATTGGTTTGTATGGAATGATCTTCCTGCTTCTTTTCCTCAACTTCTATTACCATGCATACACCAAGGGTAAGAGGTTGCCCAAAGCCCTTCAGAATGGAGCATGCTTCATAAACTCTGCACACAAGAAGACTGAATAAGGACTTTGTACTCTTGTCACCCATCAGTGAAAATCCTGCAGCTTTTAAATTTGCTTTATTTTTCCTTTAACCATTTCAGATCATTCACCCACTGTTTTATGTTAAAACTTTGTGGAATGCCACTTTCTCACTGAATGAATATTGCCCAACTAGCACATGTGGTTTTACACTGAAGATGTGGATCCTGGTTTGTACGGTCTTCACATAGGTTCTGAAATGTTTATGGGGTACAATATATTTTTTTAAATATACCCTTCATTTATTTTAAGGCCAGCTTTGGTATATGACCTAACTGCTACTTTAACTGAATGCATGGATTGTGACAGCAGAGGAACTTGATTTTAATGCTACTGGTCTTTTGAAAGGGAAGTGAAGGGTTTGCTTTTTGCTTCGTAGACTACGTAAGCAAACCTATTGCCCTTTCCCCAATGAAGAGCATGACTGATCACTATGCTTGAGTCCTACCTTAAATGTGGCAAAAGTGACAGTTGGGGGTTAATTTTCAGCTCTGGAAAATTTTATTTTCAGTGTATAACTTCTTATTATGGCTGTTTTTGTTCGTGTTCTTTTTTTTTTGTTTTAAAAGAGAAAAGTCTGACTGAGGCATGTGTTCTTCAAAGAACCAAATGTGCCAGTGATCTGTGGAGACTTGTGTTTTTTCTTTCCTTGTGTTTATGCATTTTGTATTTCTTTACCGTGCTCTATTTATATCCTTAAGGTTTGTTCAATGTTAAATTGTACCTTTTTATTCAACAAAATAAATTATTTGTCAATACGTTCTTTTTGTTTGTGGTTTTTGTTTGCTAATAATGACCCGGAAGTCTTCCTTACCATATATGGCACAACCGATTTGGCACGTGATGTTTCACTGTCCAATCACGTAGCCCGAAGCATTGTGTCCAGTTTCAAAACCAAGCGTGCCTCCCTGTTTTTATAGCAGTTTATTGGGAAGTAAAAGCCGAAACGTTTAATGGACACGAAGCCGCTATCTAAGTGTGTGTACAGTTTTATAGCTTGTTCATTATAACAGGAGTTAAAATGAACGGGAATATGATCGGTCCTGGTCCGTACCGGGCGACAAAGTTGGTAAGTTCTCGGAGAACGCGCGCTCGCGCACAAATTCTTGATTGTATTTTAACTTTTTTTTTTTCCAAATGAATTATACTTATATTTGTTGAAAGCTTATTTTATGGTTCGACATTAAGAATAACTAAGAATTGCTAAGAATTGAGTAGAAAAATAGCTATGGAGAACTTTGAGTTAGAGCTCCACCAGTTCACTGTAATATTTTCTGTAGCTAATTAGCTAGCTAGCTGCTTTTAGCTAATTAGCTAACTGGTATGCAATTTTACATAGTTTATAAACTTCCTGGCCTCATTATTTATTATTGATAAAATTCAAACCCCAGTCACGTTCCGGTGCAGTAGCCTCGAAAGGAAACGCGTGAAACGAATTTACTGTGAAATTAGTGATTGTTTTGCTAATTTGTTGCTTGTCTTATTGTTGCTGACGTGAGAAATCCGTAGCTTTGTGACGTCACTAGCACAGTTACCGTGGATTTTAATAGGAGGTATTAAAAACAAAACACGAGGGATAACAGGCTGGTTTTTGCTGTTGGCTTAATTTAAAAGTGCTTAATGTTTTTTCTTAGCTGGACAAATGACTGCCCTGTTCACACCTTGTGTTAAAGTGGCAGCAGAGAAACATAGCCTTTAACACCTAGGGATGGAGCTCCTGTGACCAAACAGGCTCAGACTTCATACATCAGATCTGCTGGAGGATGCGTATGTCACACAAATCAGTTTTATGTAAACGTATGGGCTGTTTTAAATGTTTCGTGCACTAATAGCTTGCATATTCGGTTCTGCTGCTTTAGCCACAAGAGCAGAATAACCCCAGAGAATGCTACGAGTGAGCATGAGAAGTACAGATTGCTGGGACTGAATTGTGCCTCCCAGCCTCCACTGTGTGTGTGTGAAGTTTGTATGTTCTCTGTGTAATTCTGGTGTTTTGTCTGGGTACGGTGGGTTTGTGTTTGTGTTATTATGCCCTGAGTCCCCTAGGATAGGTTTGAAGTTCTCTGTGACCCTGTGTAGGATTAGTGAGGTACAGAAAATGGATGGATGACATGATGTAGTTGATTAGTCAGCCCTTTACGCTGCATTCCCATTAGACCAGTGATTGGTCCTGTTCCCACTTAGGCCCTGATCCTGTACTCAGCACTGTCCGGTTATATTCTGATCAACCAGGACAAGGATTCCAAAGGACTAATGCTGCATTTGAACTGTGGTTGAGTTCGTTCTTCTGATGTAAACAGTAAAAAATACTGTTGAGTATTTTAACGATTATTCTTACATCACTCATCACAAATGGCTATTCAGCTAGTTGCTGACAAACTTCTGTCATCGGGGCCCCCCCCCCCCCCCCCCCGTCAAATATGCTGATATCGTAAGTGACAGAAATGAGTAAGCGATGCTGCATCGCTCTCTTTTGGTAAAGGTGAAAGGAAGGTTAAATCCCACTGACATTGCTATCCAAATCATATTGTAGGTAATTGAAAACTTGATGAAATTGAACCTATTTTTGATTAAAAAGTTTAGAATTTTGATTACAAATGATCTAACCTCAGCGTGTTTGGAGCTGAGCTTGATTAGTGAAGCAGATTAGATAATGATGCTTTCAGCTGGTTATTCGTATTTATAGTAACGAATGTCGCACAATTATCCACTCAAACTCTAGACAGTACTAATTGATACACAGTGCGCTGTCTGTTTAGGCTTGCCGTTATCTAAACTTTTGAATCTTAACATTTCTGGCATCTGACGTGTTTCTTCAAAGATAAGAACGTGTCTTGTGCGTAGCTTTCGTGCTTATAGGAATGGCTTGTTAGGCTTCATGTCTCAAATCACGTACTTCAACTTGCGGCCTGATGCTGTAAACCGATATGTGTTCACTGTCTATATAGTAGATTTATTAGTAGCACAAGTTAAATCAAACTTTTGAAAGTTTACGGTGAGGTAACCATTGTGACAGTGTTACAGCTCTAATAATAATTTGTGGTTTGTTGGTTTTGTTCATGAAAGCACAGCAGATCATTTGAAAATCACATGACTTGAGGAAATACCTTCCAACCTTCTTATACTTTACTTTCTGTCTCGCAGTGGAATGAAACCATCACGCTTTTCCGTGATGGGATGCCGCTAAGAAGACACTGGGCTCATTTTCGGAGTTACGATAACAGCTTCACCGGATCAGAGGCCGTCGATTATCTCCACGAACTGCTCAAGCGGAACCAGAACTTCGGACCTGAGGTGACCCGCTATCAGTCTCTACAGCTGCTCAGGAAGTTCCTGAAGAACCACGTGATCGAAGACGTTAAAGGACGCTTTGGTAAAGAAGATTTTGACGACAACGGACGTTTATACAGGTGCTGGATTTTGCAGATTTGTGTCTTTCCTACTATGAGATATATGTGTTAACTCTGTACATTGTGTTTTTTTTTTTTTTTTTTTAATATCAGATTTCCTCCACAGTCACCTCTCAAGCTCGTCCCTCAGCGTGTCCCACTGGCACAGGTTGACTTTGTTCCACAGACACTCCGGTGGGACGACTGCGACGACATACTTGCGCCCTCGAGCATACCCATGAAGCCGCTTGTTTTGGTGAGGGATTTTTGAGATGGAATATGTGTAAAAAAGCTTGTGAGAGAACCTGTGAAATATATAACAAGTAAAAACTCTGTTTATTAGAATTCTGAGACCTGGAACAAGAGACACAGTATTGCTATAGGAGAAGTTCCTGAGTGCAAACTGATTCGAAGGAGAGACATCACGCCAAAGCACATGGACCAGATATGGAAGTCAATGACTCTGAACCGGTGAGTATTAAGTCTGAGAGACAGAATATTTAGATTTTTTAATAGAAGAGGACAAATCCACAGACAAACAGATATCGCTTTCAGGCTGCTTTTTTTTTTTTTTTTTTTAAATTCATAATCGTTATAGTGATGGACAAAGAAGTTAATCTGCCATAAAAAGAACCAAATGTATTCCATATACATCAGTAAATTTTTGATATGCAAACTGTGAAATTGTAAGCATTGGATTCTTCTTTTAAACTCCAGTGAATAGACTGATATGTAATTACTTTTTCTGAGAGCTCTACTCATGTTCCACACACATGAATTGAAGAGGGCTTTGGCTGAATGCAGGAGGCTGAGCAAAGCACTTCCCTGGGGATTTAGCTAATAAACACAGCCAACAGATTTTTCTAGATCCTGATCATTAATTTCCCTCAACATATTCAAACGCTGTTGTTTTATAGCTTACAGAGCATTCTGGGACTCCGGTCTTTGGATGGCGTTCTGGATGCCAAGCTCTTGAGCCCCAAGCACATCGTCTACAACGTGTTCAGCGTCAACAAACAAGGCATCGTTGTTCTGAAGAACAAAGCAGGTGAGGATGCTGTTAAACATTGCCTTCCAATTTGCTCTTGATTCCTAAAACTATTTGGTTGATATTGGTGCCATCTGCTGTTTTACAGAGGATCTTCCTCATTGGGTTTTATCTGCCATGAAATGCTTAGCAAATTGTAAGTAAAGAAATTCTTGATATTTCTTTTTCATATTTCATTTTCTATTTTATTGATTAAATGCCTTTTTTTTAAACACAATCGTGTCGTTTCAGGGCCTAACGGCAACGAGCATAATCAGCCCATGTATCCCGGCTTTGAGCGGGATGTTTTTCGAACGGTAGCCGAACACTTCCAGAGATTAAAGGAGCCGCTGCTGACGTTCCAACTGTATGAAATTTTTGTCAGCATTTTGGGTAAGATCAAGACGAAGGATGGTGACATAATATACCAGTTTAACCATAACAGATTTGACCAATATTCAGACTTTTCGAGAGAATATTGTCTCAAAAAAAAAGTTTCAAGTTTCATTGCAGATAGATAGATAGATAGATAGATAGATAGATAGATAGATAGATAGATAGATAGATAGATAGATAGAGATTTTTTTTTTAGCCACAACAGTCACCTTGAAACTCTGTAAAATCCTGGAGGGACTGAACAATTTTGGACTGGTTTTCGCATTCTGTTGGTGTTTTAAAATAGCAGCACATTTGGATTAATCTCTCTCTTTCTCTCTATATATATTTATCTTTCTCTATTTGTCTCTCCCACACTCTCTCTCTCTCTGTCTCTCTCTCTGTCTCTTAGGACTCCTTCCACGACAGCAGATTGCGGTTGAGGCACTGCAGGTCTCCTGCCTCCTCCTGCCTCCAGCCAACCGACGAAAGCTGCAGCTGTTAATGCGCCTGATGACTAAAACCTGCCACAATCAGCAGCTTCCTTCCCTCAACGATACTATAGGAACACGCACCCTGGTTATTTACATTCCTAATTCCTCCTAATACACATTTAATCCTTTTACCTTGTACACTAGCGAACGGAAATCAAACTTTAATCATCTAAATAAATTAATTATTTTATTGGCACAAATCTGATATAAAATAAGTCAGAACACTGTTGGCTTTTAGCATGAGACAGTCTGGTGAAACTGTGTTTGCTTAAAGATAACACCTTCAAAAGCTTCTGAACAAGCACTTGGGGCATCTCCGAGAGCAGTTTGATATCACCGTTTACTTTGACGGTGAAAACGTGTTTGAGAAATCCTTTTTTTTATCTCTATATATGTATTACATTTTATTAGGTAAAAAAATTTTTTTTAGAAATTGATAATTCTTTGATTTTTTTATATGAGTCATGAGCAAACAAGTTCATTGCTGAATCGGGAAACAACAAAAACGGCCACAAATTCCATGTTTTGGTGAAAAGGGTCACGAGTCAGGGTAGTTATTGCTTATGAAACTCACGACATCACGTTAGAGGTGACTTTTGCATGCAAATCTTATTAAAAATTCAATTCATGTCGATTCATTCAGTCTGACTATCACTATAACTCACCGTCTGCATCCGTAATTAGATTAGAAGATTCCGCATTTGTGTACAGTTAGTGGACAATTCCTCACAGGAAGGCTTTGTGTGTAGTTATATGTGCAACCGTATTAACATGGCTATAAATAGCATGTGTTGAATGTAGTTAAAACACGTGTGTCCCAAAAGAGTGTGACTTATTAACAAAATGATTACTATTTTTTTCCTCTGTCTCCTCCTTCCAAGATGGTCCAGACTTTCTCCCGCTGCATTTTATGTTCATCAGACGAAGTGGACCTGGACGAGCTGCTGGCCACCAAACTGGTCAACTTCATGATGGATAACCATGAGAATGTGCTTACGGTCCCTGCTGAGCTACAGAGGTCGGTGCAGGAGCATCTCGCCCACTTGCGTAGAGCTCAGGTTAGTCATGCTTACATTCATACTGTACATACATCTGTAGTGTGCTGTTTATGGGGTGTCACCAAATACAACACCTCAAACTCCTAGGATCTAAGATCCGTTCCAAACGGGACGTTCACCCACATCAGTATTTGCTACTCAGGCATGCGTGTCCTCACTAAAGCTGTGAGTCGCCTCACCCTCTGACATGTTTATCAGATAAAGTATCCAGACACTGACTCCACGCGGGAAACGCCAGCTCACACTTTCTGCAGACAAATCAGCAAGCAGGAGTTTGAGGAGCAGAGAGTCACAGGCTCGCAGGGAGCGATAGTGGAACTACTAGAAGGGATCCTTCATGACAAGGCCATGTCTATAAAGGACAAGAAGAAGAAACTGAAACAGGTTAGAGCTTTTTATTTTCATTTTTAAATAGGGATTAATGATTTTTTTAAAGGCACCACCACACTGTTAGGAAGATACTAAGGACTTACACAATATACAGTTAGGGGAAACAAATGTTAATAAATGTTCAGACAGTTTTGCCTTTGTTATTAAAATGGTTTACACACTGAACACTTTTGCCGAGGCCTGAATCTGCGTGTGATTGTTCCCAGCCTTTTCCTCCTCAGTGGTGGTCTTATTCTATCAATATATATACTGTACCATCAATTTCCACCAAAGGCTGTGATAAGAGGGAAGCTTAAAATGTGGGAACAAACACAGCACTTTAAACCGTTTTATCAGCATATCATGCCAGTGAAGTCTGTGTGTGTGTGTACAGTATTTGTGCACGCACCCAGGTGACATCATGTGAGCCGAAACAATTACTAACCTATTGTTTTGGAGAAGTTTCACCAGCAGCAGCTTGTTGTCTCTGACATTCTGACAACTTGTCCACTAATCTTTACACTTTCTTGGCCTCAGTTCCAGAGATCCTATCCTGACATCTACCGCAGACGCTTCCCGACACCCGAGAGCGAAGCTGCAGTCTTTCCAGAGAGGCCTCAGAAGCTCAAACCCCAGCTGACATTCTTCACCCTGAAAAAAAAGAAGTCTTTGCAGCCTTTCCAGAGGAGCTGGAGCTTTCGTGCTTGAATCAAAAATAACAGTTCGCTCATCACTGAGACAATTAGTACGAAAAACAACTGTCTACCGAGCCGCTGTTATCAGCCTGTCGCTTCCAGGTAGCGTTGTCTGTTTATAGAGCTGGAGTTGTTCCAGAACTCATTTGCACGAGTTCTGGAATATTCCAGTTTTTTAATTACACTTGAACAAATGACACTGAATTACCGATTGCTGAATTTAATTCATCTCATTTTGTCATCATGATTCCCAATGATGAGTGCTTGAAGTTATTTATCAGAGGACGTAACACCCGATTAAAGGATGGAGGTGCCAGTTTATATAATTTCACTTCTTCCTTTACTAATTCACCTTCACTCTGAATTTATCTAGAAAGCAGGGATGTGGACTGCAGCCTGGTGCAAATTATCATTCGTTAGGATAACAGTGGTCACATTGCTTTTCTCTCTCTCTCTCTCTCTCTCTCTCTCTCTCTCTCTCTCTCTCTCTCTCTCTCTCTCTCTCTCTCTCTTTGGCTGCTAGATTGTCTCGTTAGCAATGTTCAGGTCACTTCCAGGTCCACTGCTGCCAGGCTTGTGTTTTGCTCGGCTCATTGCCGAGACACAGCTCGCCTTTCATCTCAGCCCTTAAACATAACCCTCTTGTAACAGACACTCACTAAATCACCTATGAAGAACTCAATTTAAATACGTTATTCAAAAATCCTAGAGCATACTTCTTTTTCTTTAGATTTTGAATCTTTTTTTTCTATCCATACTGCATCAGTAAATGTTTGTATTACGCTTGTACAAACTCATGTCTGTATTTAAAAGATTTCATTTCAGTGTTACTTTTTACACGCTTTCTGCCGAGGTATCGATCGTTTTTGTGTGTGATCTGTTTGTAAAATGAACATTAACCATGCATCCTGCCGTTTTTTTGTATATTTGTAGCATTTGAAATGCTGGAGTTACTGTTACTGTCTGAAATGTTGTATTGTGATCACTGCTGTAATAAAACAAAACTGGATGAAGAAATTACTTGAAAATTTAAAAAAAACAAGTGTTTTGTGGGTTTTTCACACAAATTGGTATAGTCTTCTTTTGGAAGTTTAGAAGTATGTCAGGAGAAAAAGAATTATTGAACACCACAAGCCATGAATTTACATTTAATTCTTGACACCCTGATGGCCTACATCTGCTTGGGGGTCACAAGTGGAGGCCACTCAGAGATTCATGAGATTATTGTAGATGGATTTATTTAGATACCATGATTCTGGCTTTGGACTATAAGTGAACAGTTTATAACCTGAACTACAATAAATCTCCTGGTTTTGCAGTTGCACTTTTTAATTGTATTAATACATTGTTACAGAAATCTCCTTCACGTCTCACTCTCGGGTGTCACCCAGATGGAGATGGGTTCCCTTTTGATTCTGCTTCCAGTCATGGTTTCTTCCTCTGACTTGCTTATTAGGGATAAGTTCATTCATTCATTCATTCATTTTCTACTGCTTATCCGAACTACCTCGGCTCACGGGGAGCCTGTGTCTCGGGCGTCATCGGGCATCTTGGCAGGATACACCCTGGATGGAGTGCCAACCCATCCCAGGGCACACACACTCTCATTCACTCATGCAATCACACACTACGGACAATTTTCCAGTGGATAATATACACTTTGAATTCATAGAGATAAGATTTCTGCTTTGTGACAATGCTTATTGTTATATGTGCTGTACAAATAAAATTGAGCTGAATTGAATTGAACTGATGCAATTGAGAGGGGCATTGGTGTTATTAGATGTAAGGGTTGAAACGTAATATCTATCAGTGCCTTGATGATGAAACTTTTCTAACTCAGATTTTAGTGGAATAATAAATAAAGACTGATGTGGTGTAGGGGGCACGGTGGCTTAGTGGTTAGCACGTTTGCCTCACACCTCCAGGGTTGGGGGTTTGATTCCCACCTCTGCCTTGTGTGTGTGGAGTTTGCATGTTCTCCCCGTGCCTCGGGGGTTTCCTCCGGGTACTCCAGTTTCCTCCCCCAGTCCAAAGACATGCATGGTAGGTTGATTGGCATCTCTGGAAAATTGTCTGTATTGTGTGAGTGAATTAGAGTGTGTGTGTGTGCCCTGCAATGGGGCACTCCGTCCAGGGTGTATCCTGCCTTGATGCCCGATGACGCCTGAGCACAGGCTCCCCGTGACCAGAGAAGTTCGGATAAGCGTTAGAAAATGAATTAATGATTCAATTGAAATAAGACTGAAGTTACCAGAGATTGATCAACATGTATAAAAACAGAGGGTTGCGGCAAGTATAAGAAGTCACAAACAACAAAATTCTTCCAAATGCACGAAAGTGAACTGATAATAATTGACCATTTCTCCATCTATCACTTCATTAGCACACACATTTTGACATTTTCTTGGAGGAAAAGGTCTAATAGTTTTGAGGAACTGCTTTATGACAGCTTTACAACCTTATTAATGTAAATAGAAAATATAAATATGATCAAGAAGAAGGGATATTAGTCCTATAGTCCTGAAGAACCTCTGTCCTTCACATGCCTCATCTCTGATCAGTTATAAATCCTGCCATTCATTGGATGGATCAGGTATCGGGAGTAGGAAAAGCCTTACAGAAAACCCTTCATATGCAGAATGGGAAATTTATTTAAGCAAAATATTTTTTTTTTCCAGCTGTCAACGCTATTCTAGTAACAAGATACCATACAAAGAGAGAAAAAAACCCTTCTCTGTTTTTTTGGCTGTGAGAGAGAAAAAAAAAAAGACAAACCCAGAATCAAATCTAGTGCCCTTTCCCCTTTGGTGAATTTGTGATGGGAACAGAAATATGATTGGTGTTAATGTGTTTCCTTATCATTATAGTAAGGTGTCAAGCTATAGGTTTAAGGATAAGGCTGAATTCAATGTCACTGTGTGTGTGTCAAATATAAGGCCCTGAATATGGTAACCATACCACCACCCACTATACTGAATGACTAATGACACCTTTTCTTATCTAAACTCTAAAAGTTTGCTGTGTTGCTTTCCTGCTACTTCAGACTTCTCCATGGCGCCCGGCTGCAAATGGATGAGAGCCATCACGCTTTCCATGCGCACGAGATTATTGACCTCAGCAGAATGCCTTGTTAGTTCACTTTTTAAACCTGACAGGACGGCTTTTCATGTCGAGATTTCATTGTGCAGCCATGAAATGACTTGTGAGTCATAAAGAATGAAATTTTCTTAACCTGCTCTGTCACTAGTCATGATACTCCCACGCTGGATTTAGTCAGGAAATGTTGTCTGTGGTTCAATACCACAGAGCCGATCGGCCCTATACGCACACTACGCAAGTTGCGTATAGGGCCCCGCAAATTACGCAAGGCCCCGTCTCCCCTGCCTTATTTTACAGCGCGTGTTAATGTTTACTGTGTAGCATGGGCGAGGCTAAAAAGGAGCTCAGCACCCCTAGAATGTTTATTAATATTTTAGTCCAGCGGGTCGCCGCCGCTGTGGAGTAGCCCAGGACCTGAGTGACTCGTCCATAGTCATAAACGGAGAGATGTAGCGCCGGTTACAATGTTCTTCCGCAAGACGCATGCAGTTCTGTTTATTAACTGCTAGAGCGTGAAGCAAAAACAGCAGCGCGACAAAAAAAACAACTGGAATTTGTCCTTTAATAAAAAGTTAAAAGCCCAATAATAATAATAATAATAATAATAATAATAATAATAATAATAATAATAACATTTAAAAAGACATTTAAAATGACACGCCTCTGTGTGCCTTTTGATCATATCCTTAGCTTTAGCAACCCATGAAAAGGAGCTCAGCATCCCTAAAGCTCTGACCCTAGAATTGCCCCTGCTGTGTAGATGACAATATGAAGCAGAGTTATCCATCTGGCCATGAAAAGTGAAAAAAAAAGTGGGGACCAGTACAAAAAGTAGCGTGATAACACTCCTAAATGACAATGTTTATAGTCTCTCAAGGTTACAACAACGTTAATGCAATATGGAAACCAATGGATTTACATTGGAATACGCATAATGCCAGGTTAATATGAATGCACATCCCTCAGTAAATAATAAACATCAGGGATCAAGTATTGCTCTAATGCATACTATAAAACACAGTGATACGGTATGGCAAGCCATTTTAGCTTTTATACATTCACATGATATGGATTTTTGATATCAAGAATTCAGTTTTCAATACTTAAAATGTAAATATTGAGAGTGTGATTTCTAGTAGTAACCATATTTTTGATATCAGGAATTACATTTTACACTAGTAAAAATAATTTCTGATATCTGCTATTGCATATTCACTAGTTGAATATTGCAAGGGCCAAGTCATGTTATAAATAGTATTTTATATTAGAAAATGGATAGAAAGGAATCTGAGAGAGGCAGTTTAAGTGGGGCCTAATGCAGCTTATAAAATGAATAATAGTAGTTATCTATAACTATGGTGCAATGCTGAAATTGTTAGTAGAGGAGATGCTGTCAAGTGCGAATGTGTGGCAAATGGTTTAAATGGCTCACGGGTCAGGTAGGAGGGCCCCTTAGCAGAATTTTGCTTAGGGCCCCAGGGAGGTCAGGATCGGCTCTGCTTTACCATCATAAAGAGGGGTTGCATTGGACCTTGCTGGATCTTAAAGGGGCATCCTGCCAATCAGGAGAGGATAATAATAGTAATAATAATAATAATAATAATAATAATAATAATAATAATAATAATAATAATTATTATTATTATTATTATGATAAATAGAATTCCAACAGCATCCCAGTGGTTAAATTGTAAACTGCCCATATTGTCATAAAATGTAGTGTCAAGGTGAATGTTAAGTGTCCCAATACTTCTGACCATATACTGTATGTGTACATGCCATTTGAGCGCTCTTTATATTTCTGCACTGTTTATATCTTGTGACAACCCAGATATTAACAAGAAATGTAAACCCCCATCCATCCCCACCACCACAAACACCTCGACCTCCCCTTCATAAATAATTCCTTGTATGTGTCAGCTCAGTTAAGCTGATTCTGATTCTGAATCTGATTCTGATTCAGATTTGTTTTTATTATTATATAGCTTACTGAAGTGTTTTAATGAAGCAATCTGCTATTTAAGACTGAAGGTAAAGTTCTATTATTATTATTGTTGTTGTTGTTGTCGTCGATGTTGTTGTTGTTGTGGTTCTTGTTGTGCTTAAACACGATATAGACTATAACAAAAACTCATACAGACACGCTTTTTCCATTTTAGCAGATAAATCAACGATGATGAAAACACAGAAAAAAAACACAAACAAAATCTATGGTGAGTGTTGAAATCTATCAAGATTTCGAGTGAGATGTCATCATTTTAGAAGCCCTATGTGATAATTGAAAAAAAAATACGCTGCTCAATGATTACATTTTTTTTTTCAGGGGAACTGACCCCATATGACCCAACATTCAGTGGCCCTGTTCATAAAAGGTAAAGCCTGGACTTACCGCTTTACATCATTTTACTTCATCAATACACATGGTGCTTGTCATTGGAGTTTGACACAGGATCTGTATAGAAAAGTTATATTAAGACAATAGAAATGATTAGAATAATGTCAGCAATAATGCAGATATGTTTTTTCCTTTTAGGTCCTTTACAGATGTCTTATGTTGCTTTATTTTCGTTGCCACTATGGCCGGCTATGTAATCATTAGTGGTGCAGGTAAGATAAAATAATAAATTACAGTTTTCTGTCCGTATCCTGAGGTACCAATATTTTATGTGTATTAAAATGTTCCTGATTTGTAATCTATAATCGTGACCGATTTTGTGCTACAGCTTGGCTTTATGGAAATCCACAATACATCATCAAGGAGCAAAAATATGCTAGAGCATTTTGTGGAGTTGGACCCAACGTGTAAGTCTATCGGATACATGCGTAGACTCTTATTCGCCGTCCATTTTATTAGGAACACCTGCACATTGATGCTGATATCTATTGGGCCAATCGTGTGGCAGTAGTTCAGTGCATAAATTCATGCAAATACAAATCAGCAGTTTCAGATAAGGTTCGCATCTAAATGTCAAAATGGGAGAAAGTGTGTTCTCTGTGACTTTAACCATGTAATGTTTTTTTTGGTTTCTGTATCTCTTCCTTTTCAGCGATAAACCCAATCTGTTTTACTTCGACATGCAGAAGTGTGCCTCAGCAGTCAACATATCTGCTACAACGTTCAGCCTTCAGTGCCCAACGACTCAAGTAAGTCAAGCAAGACAAAGATTATGAGGCTGTACAGTATGTATTAGATGTGCAGCTCTGCAGTTTGAATACTTCATATATTCTGCTAAAGATATTGTAACAATTAACCACCACGATTGTGCTCTATAGGGTCTCTAACCGTTTACTTTGCTCTTTGTGTAGGTGTGCATTAAGAAGTGTCCCTCGGCATTTTGGTTTTTGCCGCCGGAGGCATTAGTTGCAGGTGCAAAACCGAGTGATTTCTTCCAGCAGGAGTTCTGTGTCCCCACTTTGGACCTCGCTCAGACCACATTTGTAAGTCGGACAATTAGCTCTTTATAAATCTCTCTATGTTGATGCATCAAATAGTACTGCTTCATATTTTAATCTAATTTCTACCACAGACGGTACAAGACATACTAGACAAAGGGCTTTGCCCGGCATATTATACGCCAAGCACACCAGGTATTGACCACCTACATGCCGAACTGTTCATGATCACTCACCCTTTTGTGTGCTTTGTTCTTTAATGATTTCTTTCTTTCTCTAGTTCTGAGAAAATGTCTGCCCAGTTTCGATCCAAAAGATGTTCCACCGGCCTTCACTGTCCACGGATCAACCTTGAATAACAAGACAATAAAGGTCATAATGGACATTTCAAGGTAATTTTACCATACACACACAATTTGTTGCTATTTTTGTATACATGTCTCCTGCTAATTGATACAAATGTTTTGTGTTTGCAGCTCTATCAGGTCAGGCTTCATCACGGTCAGGATCATCGAGGACCTCGCCATTTCCTGGTACTGGATATTAATGTAAGTAAATTTCATATTTGTCTTCATCATAATTTCACACAGTACAAAAAAAGTTTGCATTTCTAAATATCTCTTTCTCTCTCAGCGGTCTGGGGATTGCACTGGCAGTAAGTATGGTGCTGCTCCTGCTGATGCGATGCTGTGTTTCTGTGGTGGTCGTAGTTACAAGCGCTGGTCTTCTGTCACTGGGAGCATACGGTAGGTTTCTGATTTACCTCAACACTGATTCCTGTGGATGAGAGAATCAATAACTGAGTGAATAACATGTCTGCGTTATTAACCTTAGGCATTTACCAGTGTTACCAGCAGTATAAGAAACACATGAACTCACAGATCAAATTTGGTGACCTCAGTCTTCAGTCCGAGGTGTCAGACTATCTTAAAGTGAAGGAGATCTGGCTGGCTTGCTGTAAGTACTTCCTGCTTCTTTATCCCAAACTCTAAAGTGACACTGAGTCATCCGAAATCAGTGCCTGTTCGCCACGACCCTCGTCCCCTATCACTGAGCGTAAATTAGAAACGTCTTTAAATGTTTCATGTAATATGTGTGTTACAGTGGTGATTGTATCCCTGCTGGAGTTTATTCTGGTGATGGTGTTTATATCATGTCTGAGAAAAGGTCTCCCAGCAGCGCTGGCAATGATGAGGGAGGTCAGCAAGTAAGTATTCTTTAGCACAGAAAACAATGCTTGAAGTCGTTAACTAATCAATCAGGAAGTGTTTTTTTTTTTTTTTGTCTAGGCATGCATTTCTTAGTCGTTGTGCTTTTTTCTGTGTGCAGGGCGATGGGTGTACTATCATCTACACTGGCATACCCATTGCTCACTTTTCTGCTAGTCATGTTCTCTATGACCTTCTTCACAGTGACTAACGTGTATCCTTTCTATACTCACTTATCTTACTTGTACCTCCTGTCATTCAGAACTGAACAATGAAGAAGTAAAATAATTAAGTAAAAGTATTAACATGTTTGTCTCACTAGTGTATATAAACTGTGTCCTTGACTTTGTTGCCTTAGAAATCTGATGACTTCTGGTCTGCCAGTCTATAAAACAGTTGGGGTGAACGTCTCGAATGCAGAATGTACCGCAATCACCGGCGTAAAGAAATGCTTCCCAGAGGTCAGTGATATAAAAGGCAATATTTTTTTTAAACAGTTACAGGTGCTAATTTGTACTAATGATTCATTTGGATTTTGCTCTCACATTGTGCACCCTGTTTTCTCTTCCTGTTTTCATCTCTCATTCTCTTTTACTGTTTAGACTTTTAAGGCATCGGACTATCCGAACTGCATTGTGCGCTGTGCATTTGTTCATTATGATGAGGAAGAAGGGTTTTTCCAAAGACATGCACAAAATTTACAGATTTATAACTTACTAGCATGTCTTTGGTGCCTTTATTTCTTCATCACACTGGGCCAATGCATAATAGCAAGGACCTTCAGCAGCTACTATTGGTCGTTGAGCAAACCACACAACATCCGCCGATCTATTCTGTATACGGCGTTCTGCCAGACGTTAAGGTACGGTACAGTACATTCTTCTCTAGTCCCATTTCCACCTTGCTCACGTCCTGTTTTAACCCTGTAACCTTGCTTTTTAAAGGTACCATACTGGCTCCATGGCGTTTGGCACCATCTTCGTCAACATGTTCCAGGGCGTCCGGATCGTCCTGGAATATCTCAAAGACAAGACCGAAGGTAACGATATACTTACAGTCCTCTTCTCAATGATCCTTTATCCTGCTTTATACTTTGTGGACGTGTAATCTATGTTGCTGTTTTATGACAGTAATAATTACTACTCTGCTGTTCTCCCAGGTGGACGGATATGTTGTTGCTCTTGCTTCCCTCTAAATATGCTGCTCAAAGGCTGCTTTTATGTCTTGGATAAAGTGCTAAAGTATTTTACCCGAAACACCTACATAATGGTGAGTAATGAATTTCTAAAAATGAAGCTTAGTCATTTATTTCAATGTAGCAAATGTGTGGTTTATATCAGGCAGCTGAAGTATTCTGTGACTCTAAACACTGAATACTGTATGTGAGTGTGTCAATATTGTGTCCAGAACCTATCCTGAACTACATGGATATATGATTAGCCCCAGTACATCACATACCTTATACCTCTTTGGTTACCTTTAATGTTACCTCTAACATAGTGTGACATTCATATATAGATATGTAAACTGAAATAAACTGTAAACACTGGATAAGAGTGTCTGCTAAATGCTGTAAATGTAAATGTAAATATATATATATATATAGCCGAGTGCTACATTAGTGATGTATTATGGGTTACAAGTGTACAACCTGACTAACTGTGTTTTTTACGTGTGCTTGTGCTTATTATACAGATCACAACTTACGGGGACAATTTCTTCATTTCGGCAAATAACGTTTACATGCTATGCGGGAGGAACAAGGGCCGGTAAGCCCTCACAAAGGGCTTATATAGGGATATAGTCTGTCAAATCAGAGGTTGAATTATCTTTTGACAAATGACTTTGGTTTGTTGATTGACAGGGTGCTGAAGGTGGACTGGATCACGGACTTGCTGCTGTTCTTTGGGAGACTGCTGGTGGTCGGAGCGATGGGTATGAAACACATCATAGCACAATAGAAAGATGTTTTGGCGGCGATTAGCAGACTGAGAGTTTGTTCTCGTGTCTTTTTAGGTGTTTTGGCCTTCTACTTTTTCAATGGAGATATTCCAGTGACAGCTGACATCTTCCAGGCGAAGTCGCTGAACTTTTCCTGGCTGCCTGTTATTGTACGTTCTACCACAACCACCCAGCAATGTTTAAATATTTAAACACACAAACATATGAACACATGAAATGGAGTAAAGTTTGAATTTACAGTGGTACTAACTTTCACTGTGTTACAGTTGGTGATGGTGGGAACCTACTTCATCGCTCAGGGCTGCTTCAGCGTGTACAGCATGGGAGTTGACACGTTCACCCTCTGCGTCAGTAAGTAGCATGTAGCGGATAGACGCTTAATCTGAGCACTGAATAAACACATATTTGTTCATTATTCTGTTTGATTCATTCTAACAGCAAATGATTAGTTCCTATGTACAATTTATGTTAAAGTGTCAATTTCACATTTAGCAGTAGAATGGTCGCTCATGTTTTGTTCTCTTATTAGTGGACGATCTGGAGCGCAATGATGGGACTCTGCAGAGACCCTACATGTCAAGGACCTTAATGCAGCTCCTACAACGGCAGAATGACGTTACTCTTTGAAAACAAACAAAGAAACAAACAAAACAAATATATATATATAGATATATATATATATAGATATATAGTAGCGACTCGCACTGTGAGGTGGGACGCAAGAACAAGGCAGGAAGCAGATGGAAAATTTACAGCTCTTTTATTAATTGTCACGGGTGAAAACAGCAGTGCAGAGTGTGGAGAAAAGCAGAAGGTGCAGTGGTGCCGTGATCTGTGCTAGGGGAAGAGTTTGGTGAGGAGTGAAGGGTTAGAGGACGATCCTGAATGCCTCCTCCGGTTTCGGTTCCGGTTTTAAATAGATCTCAGATCTCTGCTGTCTCAAAAGCTTCTGAACAACCTCCCTGAATGTGGTTCAGTGTGTTGAAGTCAAATCTGGTTGTGGTGTTCTGCACTCGCACATAATAACAACAACAAAATAGTTGACACGAGTGTCTTGGAAATAATCCTGTATGTATACCATATTTTCTCCTAGTCTTGTATGGATATATAATAGACATACATTAATTTCATTCATAGTTAAATGTTTGGAATTATATCTAAAATATGAACACGTTAACTTTGCAGAACTGGCTATATTTTTAATTACTTCCTGGACTATAAAATATTTTTACTTTTTTCTACTTACATTTGCATAAAATATATTTAAATTAAAAATTTAGTGCAACATTTTTGCAGACTTATCTTTAAGTAAACCTCATTTAACATGTTTGCTCATTTCAGACTA
The DNA here is from genome assembly GCF_022655615.1 of Tachysurus fulvidraco. Lineage (NCBI taxonomy): Eukaryota > Metazoa > Chordata > Actinopteri > Siluriformes > Bagridae > Tachysurus > Tachysurus fulvidraco. The sequence continues at coordinate 5,491,542 of NC_062537.1, forward strand.
AAACACTTTACAGAGATGTATGAATAAAACTTGATGTATTTAAATGAAAAATAAAATGAATGACTTAAAATAATGACTTCCTTAAGATAACTACGAGTCATTTTAGATAATAGCACCAATACTATGACTACTGCCACAGTAAACATCTATTGTAAGTGGATACCTCAACTATTGTATACATCATGTGTCAGCTGGGGAAATATGTTAGCTTACTAGAGCCCCTTCTCAGCAACAAAACAGTGGTACAGGTATCTCATGGCGCAGGGCTGTCAAGTGTCACGCATTGAGAGTGACAGTCACGCATTTCAGCCTTTTATCACGCTCTCCCACCACACATCGTATTTCTCACGCAGAAAAACTTTTTGACTATTTATCATATATTTAATATGCCACAGCACCCAAAATGAATCTGTCCGCACCGCTGTGTCTATGGAACCGGGCAGGAATCAAGCGCGTCTCCCCTGGAGCTCTTAGTCGAGCCTGACACTTATCAGCCAATCATAAAAAAAGAGCCTACACAATAGCCAATCAGAAAATAGCACTATTGTATATGGGTAAGATTTAACGCAACAACTAATGAAAAAAAAAACTTTAGAGAGGGTATTTTTGATGGTCGGTTTGAACAAAACCTCAACACGAAACAGTTTGTCTCTGGACAGGACATTGTCCTCAATCATGACCCTAAAAATGTCTGGGCTTGAGCCGAACTGTTTTAAATGGGAGCAACATTACAAATGATAAAGGGGTCCAAAAAGGCAACAAACACAATAAACAACACCAGTCATAATCTCTCTCTCTCTCTCTCTCTCTCTCTCTCTCTCTCTCTCTCTCTCTCTCTCTCTCTCTCTCTCTCTCTCACTCACTCACACACACACACACACACACACACACACACACACACACACACACACACACACACACACAAATTAATAAATGAAAGCTAAACAAATACTTCATACCTGGTTTAATTGCGGTCAGTGATCCTTACTCCCGAGAATAAATAGGAATCATAAAGTAAAGATGATTGGTATATTTTCTCGAGAAAATTCCAAAGAGAGGACCAAATACGCCAGAAATCATCAGATCTCTGACATAAGTAAAAGTCAATTTTTCCAAAGGTAAACAAATAGCGACTTGATTTGACCACATATTAGCGGAAGGAACATATACATTTTTTAGCTAAATAGGTACAAAGATGTAACACAGATTCTAGACCATATATAGAACTATAGAGAACCTGCAACATTTCAGGACTAAACCCAATACCAGCGTAAGAGTGACAGAAGTTTCTCTCAAAAGAAAGATTTCTGTTTTTTTAAACTATGTTATCGAATGTTGGCTCCTCTTCTTTTAACTCAAAACTTTTAAAGCAAAATGTTAAGCTCCTTTATAGGACTTATTCAACCCCAGTTCATCTCCACAAGATCTTTCCTGATGTTTCAGAATTACGATCTCTGTCTTAGGCATTTACCAGTGTTACCAGCCGTATAAGAAATACATGAACTCACAGCTTACACTTGGTGACCTCGTTCTTCAGTCCAAGCTGTCAGACTATCTTCGAATGAAAAAGATCTGGCTGGCTTGCAGTGAGTACTTCCATCTTCTTTATCCCAAACTCTAAAGTGACACGGAGTCACTACGCTAAATGCCGCCATATTTTTTGTTGCTGAGACTTACTGTAATAATAAACGCACGGCTGTGTTAATGCATGGTTTTCTGGCCATCCAGCTAAACAGTGCTTGAGCTTGCTTTATCTGTTCCAGTCTGCTATCCGTTACTGGGAAGGAAGACACGGCTGCGTCCACGAAGACATCTATGTCGCTTTCCAGTTATAAGTCTGCCTGTGATGGGCCCACCTCCAGTGGTGCATGTGAGAGTGTGTCTGCTGTGGTCAGGTTTTTTTCCTGGAACATGCTGGATGTTCAAAACTAAATCGCAGCAAGCAAAGGCTAAATCTAAGAATCCTAGGTGGGAGTTTGTCTAGTCCTCTGCCTCCCAGCAGTGGTATGAGAGGTTTATGGTCAGTGAGCATCGTGTAGTGCAGTCCTTGTAGGTATGAAACCAGTCTCTCACTCGCCCATGTCATTGCATAGTGCTTCTTCTGTGTCACTTAAACTCTGGGATATGTATGTCCACGTTCCGTCTTTTTGTTTTTGTGACAAAACGGCATCTATGCCATAGGAAGATGCATCTGCAGTGACTTTTGTCTCTTTTTCAGGTGAATATGCAGCAGGCACTTTTGGTTAACTCAATTCTTGTCTCATCCCAGAGCCATTCATTTCTCATTTTGAGCAGTTCCTTCAGTGGGGTCGGTGACAGGAATCTGACAAGCTGTGGTAGGAATTTAGCAAGATAATTTGAACTTTTCAGTTTTAGCAAACTCACATTATTTTTCACATTTTTTTTCAGAGTCCCATTACTTGGAGTTTTGTTAAGAGCTTGTTCAGAAGCTGATCATACTCAAGTTTGTCGGCCGAAAACAAGAACGTCGTCTGCATGACCTAAATCCTCCAGCATTCGAGACATTCGCTGTGGAAAATGTTAAGGTGCTGACACAATTTCAAATGGAAGTCTAATGAAAAAGTATCTCCCAAATGGAGTAATGAATGTGGTGAGTGGTTTTGACTCTTGGGTGAGGGGAATCTGCCAGAAGCCTGATCTTGCATCCAGTTTTGTGAAAACCGTGGCATCTGACAGCATGCCTAAAGACTGATCAACAGATGGTAGAATGTGGCACTTTCGTTTTACCAATTTGTTTAGATTTGTCAACTCCACACATATAACAAATGGCGTTTTCCATTTGGTTTGGGATCTACTACCATTCCAGAGCACCATTCTGTGGGGCTGCTCACCTTTGAGATTACCCCATTGCCTCCATTCTATCATGTTCCTCTGTCACTATTGTTCTGAGAGGTATGGGGACTCTGCGGGGTGTTGATAACGCATACGGATTTAGGCTCATGTTATCTTAAATATGTGACCAGGAGTGTACGGTAAGAGTCAAGATCTGATTTCTTCCACTTTCTCTCAGGTGATCTTAGCTCTCATCGATTGTTGCGCAACAAATCTGAACGGCAAGGAGCAGAACAAGGAGTTTTCTTTGGTCTAGTGGACAGAGGGCAGAGAAAGTCCATGTTTGAGGAACGAGAGGAGAGGAAAGTGTCTGTGACTAACTGAAGTGTCCTGTGCACTGTTCATTTGTTCATTATGATGAGAAAGAAGGGTATTTCCAAAGACATGTGTGATATTTACAGATTTATATCTTACTGTTATAAATTTATTTATAAACTTGCTGGTGTGTCTTTGGTGCCTTCATTTCATCATCACTCTCTGCCAATGAACAATAGCGAAGACCTTAACAGCTACTACTGGTTGTTTAGCAAACCGCACAACATCCGCAAAACGTGCTTTGACATTAAGGTACAGTACATTTTACTCTAGTCTTATTTCCACCTTGTATATGTCCTGTTTTATCCCTGTGACCTTGCTGTCTGGAGGTACCATACTGGCTACATGGTGCCTTCTTCGTCAACATGTTCCAGGGCATCACAGTTTTGGTACAAACTTTCACTGTGTTACAGTTGGTCATGGTGGGAACCTACTTCATACTACTATGTGTATATGTTTAGATATATATATATAAATGCTGTAAAAATGTTTTTGTCTTGACTTGTAATTTGACAATAAAAAATTAATTCATATATATATATATATATATATATATATATATATATATATATATATATATATACAGTACTGTGCAAAGGTTTAAGGCAGGTTCTGCTCATTTCTGCTTTCAGAAATATAAATAATGAATATTTATTTCTGTCAATTTACAAAATGCAAAGTGAGCGAACAAAAGAAAAATCTCAATCAAATCAATATTTGGTGTTACAACCTTTTGCCTTCAAACCAGCATGAAGTGATGGCACGGCCCCCACAGAGCATTGATCTCAACATCATCCAGTGTGTCTGGGATTACATGAAGAGACAGAAGGATGTGAGAAAGCCTACATCCACAGAAGATCTGTGGTTAGTTCTCCAAGATGTTTGGAACAACCTACCAGCCGAGTTCCTTCATAAACTGTGTGTGCGAGTGTACCTAGAAGAATTGCTGCTGCTTTGAAGGCAAAGGACGGTCACACCAAAGATTCATTTGATTTAGATTTCTCTTTTATTCATTCACTGCATTTTGTTCATTTATGAAAATAAATGTTAAACACTTCCATTTTTGAAAGCATTCTTTGTTTACAGCATTTTTTCACACCTGCCTAAAACTTTTGCACAGTACTGTATAAATATAAGCACTGTAAATATTGTTCGTATTTTATCTAATTGCTGTTTTTAAAGAAGGACATGATATGATTGAACAGGATATGATTGCTTACATAAACCATCCATGTTGCTAAAGTCCACTCCAATGCATGAGCACGATAAACTTGAGAAACTGACCCACAACCTTAACTACGGTAAGGCTGTCTACTCAAGTTCCTCAAAGGTTCCTATTATTAAACCAGATATGAATGTGGTCTTCTAGTCTTTCAGACAAAGACAAGTTCTCATATCGACACTCCACTGAGATCCGTCCACTTTGTTACATATTTCATATGTATAGGATATTGACTCTCTGGTTAGGTGCCACGTGTCAAAGTAACATTTGACCCTAGGGGCGACTTAGGGTCAGCGACGGGTGAATGGGTTTGTAAATGAAAAAACAAACAGAAAACAATCTACAACAACACCGTTAAATAATGATGTTTACTGTGATTTTGAGAAACCATAAGACATATTTGAAATTTTGGCTAAAGTTCATATTACCCATGGTTCATGAGTCAAAATTGTTCCATAGCACTAATCACCAAATCAACCAAAGCATTTCATATAACTTGTGTAGCTGTTTTTGATTTTGACATTAATTCCTTTAAAAGTAAAAACCTTTTTTCCCGCAATTTGTCCTTGGTCCATATTCTTTTAACCCAAATTGTGACATAGAAGTTAGAATCTAACATACAGTTGTGCTCATATGTCTGCATACCTTGGGAGAATTTGCAGGATGTGTACCATTTTTTAAAGAAAACATGAGTGATAAGGCAAAACAAATTTATTTTATTTCTTATAGGACTCAAGTTAATATGTAAGGAAATAATCCCTGTTCAAAATTTGCATTCCTTTAGTTCTTAATATGGTGTATTGCCCCCTTTAGCATCGATGATGGCATGCAGTCTTTGTAATAATTGTGCATGAGGTCTTTATTTCTCTCAGGCACTATAGCTGCCCATTCTTCTCAGGAAAATGGCTGCAGTTCCTGTATTTTTTTTTCTAGTGTCCTGCACAAACTCCCCACAGTGGCTCAGTGATATTGAGGTCAGGAAACATATTGATGGTCACTCTAGAACCTTCACCTTTTTCTGCTGTAGCCATTGGTGGGGCATCCTTGATTTGCGCTTGGGATCTTTGTCATGTTGAAACGTACAAGAGCACCCCATGTGCAGCTTTCATGCTGTAGAATGGAAATTGTCTGCCAGTATTTTCTGATAACATGCTTCATTCATCTTGCCATCAATTTTTACTAACTTCCTTGTGCCACTGGATCTCACACAGCCCCGAAACATCAGAGATTCACCACCATGCTTTACAGTGGGGATGGTGTACTGTTTACCGTAGGTCTTGTCGACTCCTCTCCAAACATAGCGTTTATGGTTGTGACTATAAAGTTAAATTTTGGCCTCATCACTGACTCACTGAATCTGCTCCAGGAATCAAACAACTATGTGATAATTAATAACTTCACGTGACCACTATCCTTAAATAACAAAAAAATATTTTGAATTATCACTCATATTTTTCTACTAAATGGCAATGTTTAACAATTCCTTTCAGGGTACGCAAACCTTTGAGCACAATTGTATGTATTCAAGTTAGAAAACGAAAAAATATTTGGATAGCGGATAATAAGCTTAGTTAAGGGAATACCACTATCCATGTTTCATTGATTTCCCCATATACACGACCTTTGATTACAAAGTGTGCCTCTAAACAGCGTTGACTTTTCGGACAAGCTTTATAGACTGGAAGACAATTTTTTTTTAGCATATAATACACTTTTGCCAACACTATGAAAACCTAGATTATTTGTAAGAGTAAGGAATACAATTAAATCAAATACTGCACCTTTAAACAATCTGACTGTAAGCAACCTGCTATACCAAGAATACCAACAACATGCTAAATGCATACTGTGTATTTAAAAAGAAATAAGAAGTAATTGCGTAGTAGAAAAATAAGAAATAAGTCATTATTATTCATGATAATTTTTTTTAATAATATTTCTTATTGTTGTATTATTTCTTAACAACTACCTGAGCAAACAGAAATCAGTTGGATAGTAAAGAATGGGGTAATTTGGGGTATAGGAGCATTAAAACATTTTCTGGGACACAAGGAATAAGTTTAATTTGAAAAACACTACGGGAGGTTTAAAAATACTGTCACATTTTTCCAGTATATCACTCTACCACTTATCCGAACTTCTCAGGCGTCAAGGCAGGATACACCCTGGACGGAATGCCAACCCATCGCAGGGCACACACACTCTCATTCACTCAATCACACACTACGGACAATTTTCCAGAGATGCCAATCAACCTACCATGCATGTCTTCGGACCGGGGGAGGAAACCCCAGAGGCACGGGGAGAACATGCAAACTCCGCACACACAAGGCGGATGCAGGAATCGAACCCCGGCCCTGGAGGTGTGAGGCGAAAGTCTTTTGGTTAACAGACCTCTTTTTTTTTTTTTTTTCAGGCCCAAATGTCCTATGAGACTTTTTATACCATAAATTGGCCTCAGTGACCTGCACAGTTTGCTCAGCAACGGCTAAGAACACTGATTTTACCTCCAGGGGGAATTAACTCCAACTGGAGAATAACAGAGATGTTCTAGTCTTAGTTTCAGCCAGAAACTGGCAAAGGTTGATATAGCTAGATCTATGAACTGCATCAGATAAGAGCAGGATACTACTGTTCTGACATTTGACCATAAAAACCCTGATCACAATGCTAGTCTCTTGAGATATCATTGTATTTGTCTTTTCCTGACCACAATTTCTCCTTTGAAGGTTTTTTTTATTCATTGTCTTTATGCCTTACAGACAATGTACTATATCTATTTCAGGTGGCAAGGAATGGAGAGAAAAGAAAATCTAGTTTCCACCAAACAATCCACCACACACCACACAAGCACATTACAAGTACAGTAAAGCAGAATTCGCCCTAATTCATTTAATTTTTACTTGACATACACTTATTTTTAAAGCATCTGAAGAGTTGCATACATGCAGCTAAGTATTTTGGGTTACGGACCCAATAGTATTAGGAAAAACAATTTCAGCATAAACTAATGTTAAAAAAAAAAACTGAAGAAATGTGTAAGGAATGATGACGTTTTCAATGTAAAATCCTGACTGATATGAAATTCACTTTCATTCTTTTATTGTACATTTTATGGTCTGTCTTATTTTACACAGTGGGACTCAGGGCACAGAGTATATGCGAGGAATCGAATCCCCAACTGAGGAAGAAGAAGAGGAAGAAGAAGCCTTTATTTTGTCACATATACATTACAGCACAGTGAAATTTTCTTCGCATATGCCAACTTTGGAGGTTGGGGTCAGAGCGCAGGGTCAGCCATGATACAGTGCCCCTGGAGCAGTGAGGTTAAGGTCCTTACTCAAAGGCACAAGAGCGGCAGCTTTGCAGTGCTGGAGCTAAAAGCCTGATCCTCCGATCAACATGAAGGTGTGAGACCATAGTGCTTTAATGTTATACTAAAATTGTCTGCTAGACAAACAGAATCTCTTAAAGGCATACATTACAATTATACTGGGCATGATGCAGGAGAAGCCAGAGAAACTAATAAACCCTTTCACTCTGCCCATTCTTTTTCTTTCAAACCTGTCCATACTTTACGAGCTTGTCATGTCCATCTGAGCAGTTGCGTTCGTCTCTGATGGATTCAATTGAATCCTAAATAGTCTTAGACAGTTTTGCCTGGTGGTGATATAAGGTAATATCTATAAATAGCTTGACAATGCAACAATGGAATAAGAATGATGTAGCATACACACCGTTAAAGGCAGAAAACAGGCTGCATCGAAGAGTTCTAGTTTTTATAAAAGTGTTTGGAGTTATGTAACTAATCAACCTCCATTTAGGTTTTCATTTTGCAAGAAAAGAAAAATAGATGATGGTCCCAAATGATGTACTACATACTATGCACTTACTCAAGTGTATGGATTTTAAAAGAGTCGTATTGTCTCAAAGCCTTTTCCCGGTTGATGGCAGATGACAAACGTGCCAAATGTGACGCTGCTTGCTTTAGCAGAATAGAGTGAATTTTTAAAATTTTGACAAAACATTTTCACCTGCTGGCTTAGTGGTTAGCACGTTCGCCTCACACCTCCAGGGTTGGGGTTCGATTCCTGCGTGCGCCTTGTGTGTGTGGAGTTTGCATGTTCTCCCCTTGCCTCTGGGGTTTCCTCCGGGTACTCCGGTTTCCTCCCCCGGTCCAAAGACATGCATGGTAGGTTGATTGGCATCTCTGTAAAATTGTCCATAGTGTGTGAGTGAATGAGAGTGTGTGTGTGCCCTGTGATGGGTTGGCACTCTGTCCAGGGTGTATCCTGCCTTGATGCCCGATGACGCCAGGCTCCCCGTGACCCGAGAAGTTCGGATAAGCGGTCGAAAATGAAGGAATGAATGAATTTTCACCTGCTTTCACCTAACGTACTGTCTAGTAAATATTGAAGGGTCACACTGACTTCCTTCAACACTGTTCAATAGCACCAGATGAACAGGAGGCTATTCATCATCCACTGACACCAACACAGAGACACATTAAGGCTTGTGACAACAGAACTGATCACCTGTCATGATTTTGGGACTAACCCCAAGATCTCATAACTTTCATTAAGCCCTATGACACACCATCATGTTGTATTTCAGGATGTCCACCAGAGAGCAGCGTCTAGTTGGTGTTAAATATTAACCAGCACATACAAAGGTATGTAAACAATATTCAGCTTTGCATACTTTATACCCTGTAGCCTGCATGTGTGTATTACTCACCTTTTAATCACTGTTCCATATCTCAAAGCTAAGCAACTAAATATAAAACCCTAAGAGATATATATCAAGATGAAATAATCCAATATTATTTCAGCTGCTTATAGGATAGATGGAGGTTTGGTTATTCAGTTCCAGGAACTTTTATTTCCAGTCCACATTTTTTTTACTGATTCGTTTTATCTCTCACATTTTCCATTATTTATTTTCTTCACAATGTAATTTATTTGTAAAAAAAGAAAATACGAAGACTTATGAACAACCCAACCGTTGAAAAAATACAGTTCCATTTCGTGACTGTTTTTCATGATTACAGCTTCGTGGTGATAAATCAGATTTAAGAGGCACGTCAAGCCTTTTATTAAACATCATCATAATTTTTACAGTCAAGTTTTTACAGTCAGTCATTTTACTGGTCAATGTCACGGGAGCGCCAAAGCATATCCTTAGAACATTGAGTCTGGAATATGTCCTGGATGGGATTGTTGTAGTGCACCATGTGAACGCACACACACACACACACACACACACACACACACACACACACACACACACACACACACACACACACACACACACACACACACCCTGGGGCAATTTAGAATCACCAATCCAAATACCAGCATGTTTCTGGGAAATCCAAATGGACACAAGGAAAACATGTGAACCTCTTTTCACACACACACACACACACACACACACACACACACACACACACACACACACACACACACACACACACACACACACACACACACACACACACACACACACACACACACAAAGGAACCCGGGCTCAGAATGGAGGAGCTGTTTTTTTTTTAGTCATATTGCACAAAACATTTAACACTAATATTTTTGAGTAATATTTACCCTCTTGCTTGTACCAACCACCACAACATCCTCAACAAGACCATTCACTTCAATAATACACATAAAAAAAGCACCCATGAATACCCTTCAACACAGAATTGAGTTTTACATTGTTTAGTGAGACGTACTGACGCACAGGTTTGTGTGCACTTGCTTAAAAAAACAAACAAGTCAATCCTGTTGCTTAAAAAAATGAACAACTGAAACTGCCTGTGTTTACAGCCTCGCAAAATTTCTGCCTCATTCATCGGGTCAATCCATCTGTAATGGTTTTGACCTTTGAAAAAACTAATGCATGTTCTTCTTTTAGTTAAGTATGTAATAAAATTACTGGGTTTATTTTTGTGCTTTATTCTGTTTTAATAGAAATGCCATAGACAGTGTACAAGAGCACTACTTTTATTTATTAATTTATTTTTCTTTCTTTATTTTTTTTACAGCAGATGATGCAGAAGAGGTAGTGGTGGTAATGATATTTACCCCTATATTATGAATCACTCATGGCTCTAAATGTGTGTGGGCTATATGACCAGAGCTGTCTATCTGTGTCTCCTGCAGTAAATCACTAAATCTCTCCTTCTCTAACTTTAACATACCGAACGCTGTATTCGAGCTTTGTTTTATGCATTTCGTAAAAATCTGCAGTGTTAGTTACTGCACACTTGTAATTTTAAGTACCTGGACAGTAGCTGCTAGAGCTCCAGAATGTGTCTTGCTAAATTATAGCATTATTTCAGTCTTCCTTCCTGGCTGTAATATTCTTTATTTAAAAAAAGATTCAGCTAATATGAGTAGAGTGAATAATTAACTGTTTTATATTTAATTCTGCACAATGCTTCAAATGGGTTAGAGTTTAAGGTTAGGGTTAAGTGCTTTTTAATGATTTATTTTCTTGTGTAAATGTAATAAATAATGTTTAACGGCATGCCAAGCCTTGCTACAGTAGGTGAAACATCCTTTTACCTAGGCTCACTGTTTCTGTCATGCACACCTACAGTACAGTACAGGTGCAATTTGAAGAAGTAAACAAACAATTCAGTTCAATTTATTTGTATAGCGTATTTGTATTGAACAATTCACATTGTCTCAAAGCAGCTTCACAGAAGAATATAAACAGAATAAAATAAAAAAACTGAAGTTCAAAATTAAGTTATTATTTATCTCTATAATTTATCCCTAATAAGCAGGCCAGACATGATGGTGGTAAGGAAAAACATGAGGAAGAAAGCTTGAGGAAGAAAGCTTGAGAGGAACCAGGCTCAAAAGGGAACCCATCCTCATTTGGATGACACTGGACAGTAAATAATGTCCTCTCTCCACCATTCATTTCTCTGTCCTCTCTCCACCATTCCACCATTCATAGCAGTGACCTAAATGGAAACTGATCAGTGGTGGTCCGATGATAAATGGGATAAATGGGGACAAACTGTGCATAGGAAATGCAGCAAAAGATAGGAGTTTGACCTACAAGATAGGCACCGATAACCTGCCAGCTCATTATATGCTCTATGCCTGTTAACTAAATGTAAAAATATTTAAAATATATGTGGTTTGGGTTACAATTTCTCTGATAACTATCCAGGAAATTTAGCTTCTAATATTAAGAGTGGCTGCAATGTTATATGTATAAAGAGCGGTGTAGCACAGAATGCTGGACCTTGTGCATAGACAGTGTGTAGAGGCCCTTTTCCCTTCATCCATGATAGTTATCACACACTTTCCCCCAAATAACAAAAGTAAAGTGTACTATTTTCCGCAAAAATACATTTCATAACAGAGTACAATTATAAATATATAGTAAAATATGACTATGAGTAATATAAGATGTATTATTTTAACCAGTGGTACTGAAAAAGATGCTTAGCATGCTAACATATAGTACAAAATGCGATTTTCAACTATGTTAAAGCAGAACATATTTTATAAATAAAGCAGCTCAGCTACCCCTTTAAAGATGAAAACCTCATTTAACAATATTTAATATTCCTTTTTTAAATAGGTTTTATTAACAAAGATATTATTCTATGTAGTCCATAACGTTCCTATATTTCAACCACCCTATTCTATTCTTATACTGAAAACAATCAGAAAAAATCAGGTCTATACAAACATCATTTACACATAGTTTTCCATATTTGCCAACTAGTAGCTCTAAAGATTTGTCTCAAGCTAGACTATGTTTCATCTGTGTTTGAAATGAGATAAGAACCAGCTTTTTTGTTTATCACCAGCTTGGATACAAGTAATTTCTCATACGTAGGGAAATACAGTCTACCGCTCAGCAAGCATCGATTTACACAACACGATATCAGCATATATTAGGTCATTGCTGGCTCTAACTATTTTGTTTTTCACCTCCTCTCTCTGAGAAGGAATTCAAGTTGTTTTTCTCTTTGTTCATCTTCCTCTTCTTTTTTTTGTTGGTATCCCGATTTTATTTGGACATTGTGTGTGTTGCAACTTGAAAAATCACCACATTCAGATGACTGCTCCACTGTGCTGAGTCTGCTGTCTCACACAGCTACAGTAGTTAGCATTTGGAATCACTCCTAGACAACCAATTAAATCATGCAAGATGCATGTATATTGTGCTGTGGGAGGCGTGTACACAGACGTGTGCCGGAGCTCATCAAACATGGCCTAAACGTGGCGCACATGCAAATTCATAATTGTGAAATAATATTAATTTCAGGATTTTCAAGGGTCCGTCACATGCCAAGGCCCTCTGATTCCCCCTCCACTTATGACACCCATGTGAGGTATTGTAACTGTTTCCTTTATGCCCGACCCCCAATTACTTGTTACCACAACAGTCTTTGTATTAATTAATGTGTTTTGTTACTACTTTATCATAGTTTGTGGTGGAAAGCACTATACTATAATCTACGTTCTCAACCGTTCCAAATCTATCACTATACTGTTCTATTTATTGCGTCTTAATAAAGTCGTTCATGTTAAACTTTCTGATATGCAAATCACTAATTATATTCATTTATATCATCACACATAAATTAATATGCAAATTAGCATTACTTTATCCTAAAAATTGTTGACTACAGTGTACTTCCTTAAGGATATTTTAGACTGCAGGTCCCTTAAACACTGATCTCTTTCAAAAGTTGAAAACTAGAAAAATAGAAATAACTAAATAGAAATAACTAAATAAAGATAGATATGGCATCTTAGCCGCCCTGCACACGCAACAGAAGTTTGCCGCTTGAATTAAAAATGTACTTGTTTGAAAATATTTTTTGTTTTTCCTTCATTTTCCTCCCCGCTTCATTTATCGCTACACTGTAGAGTGAAAAGAGCGTACATTATTTCTAGTGAATTATAAAAATTTTTTAATTTATTTTATCTAAATTTATCTTAGCTAGCTAGCTCGTTCAGAAGACGACTTAGCCTGCTAGCTAGTGGCTCTTTGATTGGTTTAAGCCAGACAAAAGTAAATGACCCACTGAGAACAGCGGGGTGGTGAGTGTTTTTTGTTTTTTGGCAAATGGGCATAAAAGTTACATAACTTAATAGTCAGCTACCTATTATGTAATAATTATTAAGAATGTATTATTAATTTTCAATGAATACGTTGTGCAGCATGCAAAATTTTAGCATGCAAGCTAACAGACTAATTTCTTAATTTCTTGTTGTGAACACACAGCGTTCACAAACTCGTCCCTGTGGAAATCGCCAAAAACACCCGCAAAAGCCTCACTTTTTCACAAATAGTGGCCAAATAAGAAAACACACTTAATTCAGGTCTACTTATGTGTATAAAAAGCTCCATAGCTGTATAAATATATTAAATATGTGCTTATATGCTATATAAGAATCACGTCTTAATCCCCTTTGCTGTATATGCGCATGCGCAAGGCATAATCGCGCACAAGCTTCAGCTCACGGGACTCAGGGCACGGGGAAGTTTGGCAATTTGCATAATTATTTTAGTACAATGTGTGTTTTCCCATTGTATATTTTTTGTTAATCACCTAAAAACAACCAAAGACAATGAAAAAGTCGCTTCATTTCTTGACAAATAATACAAAATTGGTATCGCTAGTTGGACGATTCACCAACAAATCGGCTTATTTATTGAACGCCGAGAGTCGACTCGAGAAAAAAACTCATTCCATTGAGTCGGTTCGTTTAGGAAAATGTTGAAAAACCTGAGCTGGAATTTCTTATGAGCCGTAAACGTAGGCGGTGATATAACTACTTTAATAATGTAAAAGTGGAACTTGTTTAATGCTCAGACCTGATTAAACACAGTTATACACTACATTAATACATGGATGCTTACATTTTATGTCAGTGGACATTCGAACGCTTCTTCTTACTTCTTGTTGTTCTTCCTGTTACTAAATTATAGTAGATTTTTTTATTTCAATTTGGCAAAGATGAAGAAACATTGATTTAAAAAATGGCAGTAGGATGTTTGGGAGAAGGAAGATTGTTTTTTAAATTCTGTCTGCATATTTGTGTACAGTATATTAGGTCACTCAACCGCATGCAAAATACACTAGCTATTTCTATACAAATCTAAATTAAATAAAGAATACATTTCTCATTTATGTCCATCTTATTCCCTGAGGAAAATGTCACTCCCCATCATCACCATTTACTCGACTGATAACTTCACACTTACACCAGTGCTGAAATAATCTCTGATTAGTTCTGTTTTCAAAAAATCTCAAATTTGAACGAGGTCAATGACATGGTAAAAGTCTCACATGAACAGCGTTTATAAGCACATTTATTTGTTTTTATAACGGCGATGATGTGACAATTACAGGTGCATCACAGACGTTTTGGCCACCGATCATTGCAAACAGAATTGATTATGCACACTTGCATCCAAATGCTTCACCAAATGCTAACAAAAGGAAAGCAGTCTTATTTGGCCAGGTTTTAGACATCTTTTGGCAGAATTGTATTTTGGCAGGGTTTTTTTTTATCTATTTATAAATCTTTGTTGGTGTCGGAGTATTTGTATTTAAACTAGAGGTGTTTAACTGTCAAATATATACAGTATGTATATGTATTATACAAAAAAAAAAAAAATCCACATATTTTCCAGATCCACTGTTGTACATGACAGTTGCACAGATGCTGTATGAGTCTTCACTCATTAAAAGGTGGAAAATGATAAACTAAACAAAATTCTTGTTTTATTGCCAAATGGATGAACGAACCAGCAGATCAATAAAACCTACATTTGCAAGGTTTGTGTTTTGGTGATCTCTTACTTAGAGGTAGATAGATGAGTGTGTGTTTATGTGGGATAGATGAACACAAAGCTATTTTGACAGCATCGTAATTAAGCCTCGGTCTCTGGATGAGCTGTCACCATGGTCCTTGTCTTCCTCCTAAACTCAGCCCTCAGCTTGGGATTTTTCTGAATTTCTGAAACCCCAAACTATAAACGTTAAATATGTAATAAAGTACATCACTAGGTACTGTAATACTATAAGTCTATACTACATACTGTACTGTCATTGTCCTTTAAGTACCCCAAGCTAGCTAACAAGCTCAAACTATATATAATCTGTTATATATCTGCAATCTCTCTCTCTCTCTCTCTCTCTCTCTCTCTCTCTCTCTCTCTCTCTCTCTCTCTCTCTCTCTCTCTCTCTCTCTCTCTCTCTTTCATTTATCTCATTATACTCACTTCCTTTGTGCTCATTATAGCACTACATTGGTTTGGAAGCCACATTTTACAGCCTGCTTTTCAAAACAAACAAAAACTCTGAGACCCAGAAAACACACACACACTACTGCACATCCCTAAGTCAGCATTTAAGATATTTAGGACATTTAGGACAACACTAGATGCTGTTAGGGCTTCACATTTTCATACTACTGCACGCTGAAACACACGACAACATGAAGCAGATGTGGCTTTGGCAAAAATCTATGATAGTTTTCATAGTATAGCTGGCATAAGACTTTAAAACAATGTGAATTTATAGCGATTTCTACCTTTTTTGGTTAGAGTTGGTTTTCTCTCCACAAAAAATACCATTTTTTTCTGTACTCTTGGGTCAGATTTCTCCTTAAGTTCAGGCAATACTGTAGCAAGTAGACAGACATGAATTACCATGCTAGAAAACAGCCTTGTATTCCTGCTTCCAGTGGCTGAATCTCTTTGAAGCCAAAAAAAACAGGCAGCAGCTATGTTCTTTCTGGGACTGGCCATCTCACGGAAGCTGTGTCTGACTTGGACATGAGCTGTATCGACTGCATGGTGATGACTATGTCGACACAATGCTCTTGGCTGGCGGTTTTGAATCTGGCATGGGTTGCTCAGCCTAAACAGCTTGCTAGATCCAGTCACTTATTTCCAGTAACAAGATGCACAGAAAATAATTAGGATCAAATTAAAGTGTTTTATCTAGAATGTTTAAGAGTGGACATTGTCACAAAGCTTTTATTTTTAATGTGCAAGCTAAAGGGAAAAAGAGTTGTGTTCATAGTGTATAACTGTATACCGCAGAGACTAGCAAGCTTGACTAAGGCGACCAAAGTGATTTAATTTTAAGTCTCAGTTACTATGAGTTACTATGTAAACAAGTCCATGATTTGGAAACAAATATGGCATGGCTGAAATCAGCTATCCATCTCACTCCTTATCAGCGGAGTGTAACAATAGTGTGTCTACAGCTGGCTGTTTCCAGGCTGATAATGTCCTACCAGACCAGCCACCATTTTTAAGTCCATTCTCATCACCATGTGAGAAAAGGGTCTGGGTCATCCTTTGCCAGCTCACAGGCACAGATGGCTTTAAACTAGCTGTGACAGCCCCTCTAATGATGGTGGCAGCCTGAGTAGGCTTGGATGGGGTGTTGTGTTGTGCTAATATGATAAATAACAAGCAGGTGGGGTTTGTCCATATGCTGTCGAAGTCCTAAGTGCAGATGCATCAATGATTCTCAGGTGAGGATTTATGGTATTGCACTGGGTGCGATATTTGTATCATGTGCCAATCTTTCATATGTTAGTCCTGATTGACTTCACACACCTTTTGTGGGAACACATGGGCCAGGATATGAGACAAAGTTCTACTAACTTGGTCTATATGCAGCATTATAAGCATTGTTGATATGTTCTGATTTGTTTGATGTGGCTAAAACCACCCTGCAGTCTCTGCTTTGCATCAAGGAAGTCATTACTCTGGAGCATGTGGTCTACTGATGTAAGGTCAGAATCGAAGGGATTGCTGGTGGTACATCAAAAAGAGACATTATGTGCCGGTCCGGTCGGACAACGCTGTAATTGTCAGTTCAACCATCAGGGTGGCACAAGGATAAGCATGGGTGGTACGTGGTCCATGAGTGTGTGGTCAGCCTACGAGAGTCAATAGAACATCTCATCTCGTTCTAGTCTATCAGTCGTTATTATGTCTGTCAATTTTATCAGTTTATTTAACTAGTAATTCTGATATAAAACTAAGCATGTTCTTTATGACTGGGGTTAGAATGTGCAATAACATTACAATAACTTTTTCAGTTTCATTCGTTGACCAGGTAGAGCGTTTGCACATTAACATAGATTAAATTTCAGCTCTTTGCTTTTCCAACACTCTTCCGTAACATTAAATGCTTCACATTGTACAGTAGTTCATCAGCGTCAGGTCCCTGGGAGGGACGAATGGAGCTGGAAAATAACCCAAACACACACTGTTTATCTTGTCTTTACTGGGTAAATAACCGCCAACACCTTTTTTATTCCTATTTTTTTCTAGTCTCATATAACCCTCTAATTAAATTTGGATGTATATGAAACGTCGCAGCACATTTCCTGAGAATGTTTTTTCCTAATAATAAATATTTCTAATTGTATACAGATCTCAGTCTGGGGAATGCAGGAAATACATTTTAACCCATAAAAAAACAAAACAAAAAGAAGTATGAATTAGAACTGACATTTAGGTCACGTAGGTAGTGTATTATTATCATCTTTCTGCTATGTGCATCTGTATGTTTTTCTTTTTTACTTCTCTGAACGATTTGCATAACTTTGATTACACGGAAATGTGCATTCGAACAGCCAGTGTCGTGTTCAGGCCGGCTGTCTTTTAGACCTCTGCTCTTTCCATAATGCTTTAAAGGTGTGAAGTTGATCACGTGTAGTATTTTTTCTCTTTGATTTGGCATTGCAACAGGCTTGTGCCTAAACCAGTCTAAGCAAGTCCCACTGAAAGCCAAGTAAGTTTAAACCCATGTAAGGCGTGGCGCTGATGTAATTACGCAAACAGTAGTGTGAGTGAGTCGCATGTGGGATTCCAGATGATTAGAGCCTGAATGAGCCATTCAATATACAGTGTTTGTGTTCCATTGCCCAGACTGTGTTAGTCAAAGCCAGCTCAGCTGGTTTGGAGTGGGCGGTTACACACCATCCTCACTTTATATCTGTGCGTAAGAGCATACAGCTTGGAGCTATACAAGCAAAGGCCAGGATTTCTGTAGGTATGTCCTCAGTGTTGGAGTAACAGGGTAGACTGTTTTGCTCTTTAGAGTTGTTAGTCATACCGGGATCAGTAAGAACGGTAAGCTGTTTTTTTTTTTGTCCCTTTATAATCACCTTTGTTTTCATTACAGCTTAAGAAGACACATTGCTGCAAGTGATCTATAAGGATTATGTCAGTACGCCGTGTGTTGGGTTGTGTTGTGTTGTGTTGTCAGCGTTATGAAACTCATTTGGTTATTATGATATGACATAAATCTTTTACGTCTGTACACCTGTAAAACGTCACGTTAAAGCGGATTCGCAGAAGACAAACAACTTCTTTTATGCCTTTATTGTTATTTATTATGCATCGGAAACATAGTTACAGCCAGATACATATCCAGTTTAAAGGTTTTACTTGTTTTTATTATTGTGGTGGAAGATGCAGAATTAAGTCACAGCGCCACCTACAGATCACACTACGACTTGTTGAAGAGTTTTTAAGAGATCAGTACATTTTAGCAATTGTATTGGAAATATGCTGGAATTAAACCATATTTTGCTGCGCCCACAAAATCTAAAACGACTCCAGACACAACACATGATCTTTCCATTCGAAGCCTTTTTTTTTTTTCATTTGACTTATCCAATGTACTGTAAACACGCGCCGTTAATGTTTGACATTGACTCAATACTGTGTGTTGAGAAATGTTTAATATCAAACTTGAAAATGATTAATGTGCGTAATATGTGCATCGCGATTGCGCTATATACTGAGATGGCCTGGATTTATTATTATTATTTTTTTAAATGAATGTTTTGTAAACCTAAATTTGTCAGGGCTGCATGCTCCCATGTAAAATCAGAAGGAAAATTGCAGTTTTGTAAATGTTCTGGTCTCAAAATAAATAAATAAATAAATAAAAATCCCAACTGAAGATTCACCACTAGTTCATCTTCTGGTCTTATGAGTTAATGAGCCTTTACAATACAGATGTTTTTGCAGTGTCAGCTCCTTCAGTGTTCCTGAAGCTCATCTGCATGGAAGAATTCCTGTAACCGGGTTGTAAGATCATAATAAAGCCACATAAGTACTTTTACTCACAACCTCTTAGAAGTTCTGCAGTAATCCAATGACGCCTTGAAGCGTTCTTGGACATTTTGCCACTAATCTGAGGTGCTTCATTAGTTTTACCGCACATTGATATATATATATATATACTGTATATAGTGCGATTCACATGTGTGACATCACAAGATCACACCGTGGTCCATAGACGTGAAACCAGTTATTTGTCTCCAATTCTATAGAGCTATTGAAGGGTTGTCACACAGTTCAAAACTTCCTACTCCATTCGATTCGACATGAACAGGATCAGGGCTTTTTTTTTTAAATTGTTTTATTATTTATCTTTTTTTACACCCCAAAAACCAAACCACAGACCTGAACATAATCAAACTAATCATATATTAGGCTCAATATTTAATAGTGGATGATGTATGATAATTATCTGGCTATTTTTTATTCATAAACCCCTTAAGGTCCAAGTTGGTGTTATGTTTGTTTTTCAGTCATTCAGGTCTGAACTAATCTCCTTCGATTAAACGACAAGTCAAATAGGATCATTAATCTAATAACTAATATTATAACGTTGATAATGATGGGATTTGAATTTCACTACTGTAACAAAATTTGAAGGGAAATAAAATGCTTCACAGACCGCTCAGGGGGCTCGGACCCCACTCTGAGAATCACTGTTTTAGATGGCTGGGATTCTTCACATGCAATTGCAAAGGATGTCTTCTGGGGTTTATGCTATTAACTGTGAAAAATCAGCAGAATATTACTTTATTCGTGTGAAAATAAATAGCCTATTTTAAATACGATAAAGTAAGAGTGCACATGTTACGTGCGGGTTAAGAAACCCCAGCAAATAAAGAAGCTGGTAGAAATTCTTGCACTATTCTGGCACTTAGCTAAAGATTTGCTGACTTTAATGTTAATTTTCACTTTTTATTCAGTTTTATGCACAAAAGCACAAGCTTGTATTATAGCCTCATATTAATTAAATCTCTGACCTATTAAAGTGGGTTTTGGCCCGAATCCTGTCTTTGCTTCCCGAACACATTAAGACTGCCAAGGCAATTTAATTAGGCTTTGCAAGCAGAAGCAAAGAGCAAGCTAAGCCAGACATATGATTTATACTTTCTTTCTTTCATTCATTCATTCATTGGTTCATTTGTTCTATCATTCACGCATTCACTCATGTGCATATTTACCTGCTTACTCGCACGTTAGCTTACTTGCTCGCATTCTTGTTTTGTCTCTCACTTGTTTGCTCTTTTGCTTATTTGCTAACGCACCTATTTCCTAGCTAGCTCACACGCTTACTTGCTTGTTTACTTACTTTCTTGTTTAATCACACGCTCACTTACGTACCCTAATTAACTTAACACAGGATTCGTATCCTAACACGAAACGTGTGGAGTTTGAATGTCTTTAGTCTGAGTGTACAGTATGAAAGCTTTTCACCTCAGCTGTTCTTACTCGATTACTCATTTGCTTGTACAGTGTAATGGAAAAAAAATGTTCTGTTTCATTTTTCTGTTTACATAAAATGATAAACTAGAGTAGAGCTGCTGTGACAGCGTATAATTGTGCCTTAATTAATAGCGCCCTGTAACACACCTCAATCAAAGTGCTGGATTTTGCTCTGTTCTTTTGTCTGGATTTGATCATGTCTTTCATAGCACTGTTTACACTTTAGTATAGAATGTTTTACATCAGTTTAAAGAAGGAAAAAATAACTGTATGTGATGCTAGAACATTGCCAGTAGCTTTCGTTTTATATGCCCCATGTTTCACTTCTTCTATCCCACTGTTAAAGCCAGAGCTCTGGGATCAAGTGAATAACATGATTACTCTTAAGATCAGCCTTTTCAAATCGCTTTAGTGCATTGTAGACATCTGCATGCATTGGCCAGATCCAGAGTTTTATCTTTTAAATAGGCCAAGATCTGCTGAAAGCTCTGGCTTACTCTTACAAAGTACACAGAGCCCATTTATCTTGCCTTTAAAGGTTGATAGCAATTGCGATAATTAAAAGTGCACTTCTTGTCAGCGAATCAGAAACTGAAGCTAACGTCGAGCAGAAGTTACCGTAGTCCCTGTAGTTTTTTTTATATGTTCCTAATAAGTATATAATGCCGAAAAAGATACAGAAATGCTTCAAATATGCAGTTTGTACCTGGTGTCAGAACAATCGGTTGGGAAGATTTCATACAGCAAATAGCAATCACGGTGATGATGAGACGAGGGTTTGGATGTTTCTCCAGGACAACAATATTCAAGTGAAAAACAAACTAGAGAGCCGTACAAAATACCGTAAATATCCCTGGTTCAGTAATATGCAGGTGGAAAGTTAATTGTCCCCAGACAGGTGCAGCACTCAAGATTTCATAACGCACACTCGGACTAAGATTAAAACTAAAGCGCAATCATCTCCGTTCCATTTCTGTCGAAATGCTGACCAGTCGACTTTATGGATCCAGCTGGTAAAAGATTTGAGAGTTTTTTTTTAAAAAAAGGGTTCGCTGATGGAAGGAACATCTGGCTGTGTTTCAGTAGGAACAGTAAATGAAGCCTGTAGCAGCATCTTTGTGAAAGATCATCAAAGAGGGATATGCTGATGATAGATCTACTAGACAGAAGAACACCAATTCATTCACCAGGCTTCACATGGTAATACTTTTTATGGGATCATTCTTTGTCACTATGATTCAATATCAAATCAATTGCAGCCAGGAACAAAATCAATAACATTTTTTGAATGACATGAACGGCTTCATAGGCCTTTTCCTCCATCCGTTAATTTTCCGTACCCATCGCTTATCCTACACAGGGTCACGGGGTCATGGAGCCTATTCCAGGGGGCTCAGTGTGCAAGGTAGCAGACCCTCTCGAGGGGGCTCACAACCTATACAGGGCACAATCAAACACACTCACACACACACACACACACTCACAATTTAGACATGCCTATACAGCATGGCTTTGGACTGGCCAAGGAATCGAATTGAATAAGCATTCATTACACATTATAAGCTGGTAATCAATGACAGTTTCAAATATTACAGGTCCTTTCATTTAAAACCACAATGACAATATGTGAATCTGAAAAATAATTTAACTCGATATTAGTATGTACTGAGCTTGAGTGGCATTAAAACCAAAAAAACTTGCTTTTCCTGCTTATTTTTATACATTTTCTCCCAGAATAGTCGGAAATAGAAATGTCAAAGACAACCCCCCCGGTCATATATTTTACCTATGAAGATTTTACATCAGCTGTTGCTGATCGGGACACTTTACACTCCAATGGTAATATTTATTTGCTATCGTATCTTCCGCACTGACTCGATTCTTCTAGGACGGCAGCATGAGACATTTATTACAGACTTTACAAGGACAGGGTCACGATGCCTAAGTGATGAATGATGATGTCAGGAAGCTGATGTTGCATTTTGACATTGTAGTATGACAAGCAGCTGTGTGCCTTCTGTAATTTCAGCTCCCTTTCATTTATCTTAATATATCAGGCTGAAGAAACATTCTACATTATTACATTAACTTCCAGCTTTTTTTTTTTCCCCCTGCCAATTGAATCTGTTCGACGAAGAGGCTTCTATAGAAGAAGATTTTCCATGTCAACACATTAGAAAAAATATCATGCTGCTATATTTACATGTATCCATTTATATATACTATATACTGTACATAGTATATACTGTATACATACTTATGCACCACTGAGCCAGCAGTAAGAGTGTAAAAGTGACATGTTAATATCTGGTGGTGGTAGTGTTGTTTTTATTTATTCATTTATTTATTTAAATCAAGATCCTCTATGTTGACACTGGTGTCAATCGTTCGCAAACAGGGTCAAAAAATAGGGTTATATACTGTATAGATTTAGCTGATATCATATAGTTTAAACATATTGACATATTGAAGCCTGTGTGAAAACCTTAGTGCATCTTTACAATCTATCTGTCAAAGGCATGCTGATGGGAAGGAGCAGGAATTTTATGAGACACATCTTACATCTTGTTGCATATCATAATTCGTGCGTGTGCGTGTGTGTGTGTGTGCGTGTGTGCGTGCGTGTGTGTGCTGTCATGTATCACTCTGTCAGGTGTCAAGAACACCAGATGAGAGCGTTAGAAATTGTTAAGGATCTGAGAATAGGCAGCTCCACAGTTCTGACTCCTTTGTCTGCATCTTATGACATGCAAACTCCCCCCCCCCCCACCCCGACCCCCGTTTGGTTCTTTCATGTCCCAAATGATTCAGAAAGTTGCTGTGTTCTAGCCATAACATATACCAGTACATTTAAAATGAGTATGTGTATACAGTTTTAGAGCTTACACAAAGTAGGCCTGAGTATAATCTTGTTTGCGTTTAAGCTTAAATGAATACCGTCATCGAACTGTAACTTGTTCACAGGTCCTCTCTTATTGACACGGTGTTTTTTTTCTTCTTTTTTCTTTCAGTGCTGTAATCATTCAAGTCATTACAACCTGGAAGTGTGCTTATGATGAAAAGTAGTGACTGTGGTATGGAGGACAGACAAGAGACAGTGAGTGAATTTCAGATCCATTTGTTCTAATGATATAGAGTATGTGTAAGGGATCTCAGGGCACTGAAATACAACTAATACTACAATAAAGCATCACAGGACTAGAGGGCTTTATAATACAATTCATTTTGCACTCAGTCCCCCAGGTTTCTAACATGACTTTCTTTCATTTCTAACTTGTAAGGGCTTTTGTTAATGTTTTATACGTAAAATTAATCTATTGCTGGGAGAAATGTTGGGTTTTTTTTTGTGTTTTTTTTTTTTTTTGTAATGCTGTGGAATTTTTCTTTTCCCTGTCTGATTTATAACCTCATCATTGTACAGAGCCTGTTCTGTTTAAGGTAACAAATGATCTGTTGCTCACTGTTGTCTGGTAACCTGTTATCTAATCGTGTTAGATCTCAGTGCTGCTCTTAACACCGTGAATCACAAGATCTTTATTGAGTGCCTACAGCACATGCATACCCTTAAGTAGTAGTCTATTAATGTTTCCAGCTTCTTTTCTACTTCTAATTGCAGCCATTGGCTGTGGTCTTTCCCAAAGATCAATACTAGGCCTGGTTCTCTTCTTTCGGCTTCCTTTGACACCTGATGATTTGTGCTCAGTCAAAGTCTCGATGAGTGTCTTTAAGATATCAAAAGCATGATGATGAAAATAACAACGCCAATCAAACGTCCCAGGATTACTCTGTTGTCAAGAGCAGCTTTGGATAACTTTATGAAAAACTGTATGAAAAACTGTATGTAACTGTATGAAAAAAACATACAGTACAAGCCATCTGACCACAGGTACAGTTAGTACAGAATTTAACTACGTATATACTATATCTCATTGCTAGGAACAGGATCAGATCACCTGTATTGTAGCCTTTCTATACTGACTCCTCCCTGATCCAGTTTAAGGGGGTTTTTACTCCTGGTCACTTCATGCGTTTTCTGTGATCCGATAGCTATCCGATGGTAAAAAGACCAGGTCTAAATGCCCTCTGAAAATGTTTTCGAGACGGATATAAATCCGATCGCTCAAACCACTTCAGGAGGAGGTCTGGGACGCATTTCAGATGAAACTGGACAGGTGTAATTGCATGTGGTTGTTCAAGCCACATACGTCAGCGCTATACTCCTCCCAAACGGAAGTACGTCACTCGCAGGTGACTCGCGAGTCGTGCATCGCGCCAGAAACAAATATGTTTTCCCACCAGCGCTGGCTCCATTCTTTCACCCAGTCTTTCCTGCCTGAGAAATAGAACAGCAAAAGAATAAGAATAGATAAGCCAATAAACCAAACTGTCTAACTTAACCCTAATCCACAACAGGGTATTTCTGTACACACACACACACACACACATACTGTACATACACAGGTGCTTGAATCCTAACTACAAAATCAAAGGTACCACTGATAATTAGAAAAACGTGTCACTAATGGGCACATATTTGTTTCTTTTACCTGAAAAGTGTATTACTTGATTCACTTGAACAGGGACATCGGGGATGGTCTATTCGATTGAGTCTAGCAATTTCAGAAAACTGTTTAACTATATATTTACTGGTGATATGCCATTTATAAAAAAAAAAAAGACTCAAACGACCATTTCTTAACTGCCCACCATAATTACACACAATCATTTGTGTGTGTACTGTCATGGACATTCTGAGCATTAGGCAGGTCCACAGTGCCGATACTTTTGCCTACCGGCCTTGGATCATATCTGATGATATGGCAGTTTTTTCCTACCCTCTTAAACTCTGTTTGGTTCTCTTATGTGACCAAATGATGCAGAAATGTCAAATGTGTCCTGGATATGTTTAGGAATGCTGTAGAAGTGCAAGGAATTGTTTCTTGCTAATGATAATGATTGAATATAAATGATAATGATGATCTTCCTTATGCTTCCTTAAGTTTTACAATAAGTTCGATTTATCATGTGGCATTAAAGAGACCTCTAAATTATTATTGTTTACTTTGTATGTAGGTACTGACTCTTAGGAGTAAAAAAAAACACAAGAAAAAAAACTAAGCATTATTTAAGTGCTTTATTTACCTCTTAACTTGGGGTTGACTTACTCAAGGGTTTTGAGAATCTTGTTCGGTTAATGTCCGCTACATGATTTTTACTTTCCTTGTACTGATATCCTGAGAACTCAACACATTTACTGGAAAGGTGTTTGGAGACTCTACATGGGATGGAACCATTAAAACTGGGAGAACTGGTGAACGTGCATGGTGATGAACAAGTAGCAGCAGTCTACCTATGGCATACCATGGTGTTGTTGCTCACTGCCCTGTAGTCCAGTCTCTGTTTATACAATGGAACCTTTACATCTGTCCTCTTGGACTGAGGAACCGTTTGCCTGTGGATCGGATGGCACGAGTTGTACCACAGTGTTCACACTGGGCACAACAAGAAAGCTTTATGAATTTCAGAAGCTTCTAATGAATGGTATACAAGGCATGTACACTAAGCCTGTATAGTAGGTTTTTACTTTCATCAGTGTTTACTGGCATAAAAGGTTGCAGTCCTGCTCATGATACATCATATTAGCTAGAGTGCATGCCACAGAGCATTTAAGGAAAGTCAAATCCTCCTTTAAATTCTTGATAAAATCCATTTTGAGAATTTTTTATGTAGGCTGTCAAGGCTAGTTTAAAGCCTGTCTGTCGGGCATGCAAGTTGACCGAGGCTGAACCAGACATTACTGATGCTGGAATTGAGCATGGCTATGAAAAATACTGCAGGAGACGACTGGAAGCAGAGCCTGTTCTTGCTAAGGTTACATTTGATGCTCTACAAGGGTGTGGTGTAGGCAGCAGTACCATACTTGACTTGCCATAATACAGTATAACATGGCTTGATTATACTGGAGTGTGTTGCAATGGTGCAGTGTAGCTGTTCCACCTCACAGGTCCAGGCTCACAGATTTGATTCTGAACTTGAGTGACTCGAGCAGAGTTTATGTGAATGTTCTCCCTGTGTCTGCATGGGTTTCTTCCGGGTTCTCCGTTTTCCTCCCACTCCTCAAAATATGCAAGTAGGTGGATTTACTAGGATAAATTCTCCCTAAGCATGTATATTGCACAGTGATGTATTATTCCTGCCTCATTCCTAGGTTTCCCTGGATAGCTTCCGGATCTACCGTTACACTGATTAGGGTAAATTGGTAACTGAATGTGAAGGAGTTAGCGAGGAAGCGAGCTTGACAGTGAAACCGTAAGGAAATTTTATCGATGATGCGATGAGAATGATGACGTCTGTAGTACTCTACTGGGGTTACACCATGTTTTCCAAACATGGGAAACAGAGAAATCATAACCATGTTTGTGGAAGTAATGATAGAGGGCAAAAATGAACATTGGATGGAAATATTAAGGGACATAAGCATGCAAGTCTTGGGCAGTGTTTATGGTAATATATTCTGTCATTAAAAGCTTTTGTAATTAAGTATGTGAAATGTAATTTCTGAAAGATTAGAGGACGGTCACGTTGCAGATTGCTTATTGTAAATGCAGAAGTTTGTGTCTGCGAGCAACAATCACGACTCATTAGCGAGCTTGAAGCTGTTGTGTCTGCTTTGCTTGATTGTTTTCATCGCACTCATTTTGTGCTTAACATTTGCTTTGTTGAAAGCATCGCGCATTAGAGCAGCTCACCATTACTTTTTTTCTAATTAGCTGTGTTCTCTCACGTCTCTGTTAAAAGCCTTTCTGCATTTCCGGTGCGTTTCTCTAAATGAAAAGGCCAAAGCCTGATGTTTTCAGATGCAACATGAATGCTTTGATAATGTAGGTAATATCAAAGGGAAGTTTTATTGCATCTGTCTGTCAGCTCTTCCCATTCATATAATCCGATCTAGAATCACATAATCACTGGCGAAAGCATCTCGCGATCGTGTGCTATGTAAACAGATGTATGCGAATGCTAAATGAAGATAAATTTTACAAGATAACAGTCGCTTTTATAAGTATACAAAGCTACTAAGAATATTGTATGCACAATTATTATACCACTGTATCCCATCCATTAATGGAAACTGGTCTCCAGAGGACCATTACTAACCAGGTATTATACAGTATGAGAGTTTGTGTGTGATTGTTCAGCAGGTTGGTATAAATCACAGAGAATTACACGGGTGGATTGAGGCAACTGTACTACTATCGATTTCCCTAATTAGTGGTTCTGGTCCATTAAAGATCAGGTTTATTTTTATTTTTATTTTATTTAATTTCCAATGAGTGTCGATACCCAATATACCAGGGGTTCTCCAATGTTTTGCAGCTAGCGACCCACTTTCTGAAATTTTCTGAAGCCGGTCTCACACAGACCCTCTCAGTATGTCTTTATTTTAGGAACAATTCATTAATACATCCATTATTCAGATTTGTTCAGTAATATTCTGCCTATTCATTGAAGCCATAGTATTTTTTTTACTCCTATATGTTCCATAGACAAACCACAGATTGTGAGTTCCACAGCGTTTACAATTGATATCAGCACAGATGTCTGGCTATGCTTTATGGTCCACTTGGGGATTCTGGACCTCATTTCGAGAAACGTTACCTTCTGCAATCAAATTCTATGAAATGTTCCTGTGATTGAAGAATGAGTGGATGGAATGGTCATTTCTATGCACACTCACAGCCTCTTGAATCCTATCTAACTGCTGTAAAGCGTTCTCCGGAGTGAATGTACTGGTGACATTCATCCACCAGTGATTCTTTACTGATGCTATGGCCAAGTTTTTTGAGAGTGGCCATATGAGGTGTACCTCTGGGCAAAATTGGCAGTGTATCAGATGGCAAAGAACAGTGTGTTTGCTGTAGTGTGTTTATTAAGTGAAGGAATGTATCCTCTCTTTGGTTTATAAAATCTAACAGCACACCAGAGGGCATGCATTGAAGTAGAGCATGCTCTAGGCATTTGGAAGCTGTGCTTTTATGACTACACACGGTTAGATTTGGGGCATGCATTTCAATTTCAATAGCCTGGTGGTTAAGGTGTCGGGCTACCAATCGGAAGGTTGTGAGTTCGATTCCTACGTCCACCAAGCTGCCACTGCTGGGCCCTTGAGCAAGGCCCTTAACCCTCAATTGCTCAGTTGTATAAACATTAGATAAAATGTAAGTCACTCTGGATAAGGGTGTCTGCTAAATGCTGTAAATGTTAATGTAAATCATGGCTTATAGACAAGATGAATGTCCAGCCCCTATAATGACATGCTACTCTACAAGGATTGAGGGGTCTGCTAATTCAGCAAGTCTACTTTAGAGCTCCACATGCTACAGGGTTCACATTGCCACCTTCCGGTGGTATGAGTGTGGTATTCATCTCCAAATATCTTTCCAGTTAGTCCTAAGATGTATTGGTGTGTTGTCATAGTGGCATACCTTAACCAGGAGATTCCCAATAACCCTGAAGGTTAAGATGGGTAAATAAAAGGGAATATTATACATCTTAAGTGTGGTTCAAAAGCAGTGTGAAGAAGCACCAGTTTGCTTTGTGCAAAACAACCTCCAGGAGGTCCTAACTGCTTTGGATTCATTCTCTCACCATCTTGACTGACTTATGTCGGCTTCCTTTGGATCTAGTGAAAACCAAAAAAAAAAAACAAACAAATAAAAAACAACAACTACAGGATATCGAACACCAGCGAGCACATGAAGTGCCTTTAAACAATATTCGGATGAAGGGAGATGTATATGCTAAAACTGACACTACTAGCTTTGCCCAGGAGACCACTAGTTTAGTAAAGGAGGTAGCCGTAGTGCTCTTCAAATGACACTTAATGGAAGAAGGGCTTTTTGACCTCAGTTCAGGTATGCCTGTGCAATTACTTTCTTTACCCTGGTGCTTCTCAAAGCACTCAAACAGCTGGCAGCCATACCTACATAGTACTTGAGAACTCTCACTGGACACAGCGCTGGCCTGGGTACATTCTCCACTGCAAAAGCATCAAGGTTGATAGATTTTTTTTAAATATGCAGTGGCACCAGTTCTTCTGGGTTCAGCTGTAGCGTCCGCCGCTCAAACAGACATTACCTGCTGAATAACGGTACATACAGTTCATAGTGATGGCCATCTTAAGAATAAAGTACAAGCTTGTGGTGGTTGGTGTAAATGCAGCCAGTGTTGTCAGACCAGACCAATATGTGAGAACATTTAGGTGTTCGTTGTAGGCAAATGTTTTGTTGTATTTCAAGGAGGTTGTTATGATGATACTGAGTCTCATTTTCAGCGTAAAATCAGCTTATTAAGGAAGCCTTTGAGGGCTAATACGGAAACATTCCCAGCTACTAACATGCTAGATTTAGACAGTTTATATTAGCAGCATGCGACTACTATTGACCGCATTTCTTGACTGCATCCGTAGTGTAGATGGCTTTGTCCTGCACAGAATATGCGTCAGGCTTCATGTCACTGAACTGCACAGTCAAGTGAAACTACTTCATGTAAGATCAGAAGCTTTAACTGCCTTGGGGCACTATTTGATCATCCCATCTGTCTATATAACACTGCATACAGTGCCTAGCTGCTGATCTTTTGTTATCAGGCTCCAGTGCTGCAGATGGGATGTCCAGCCCACCGTCAGAGTTAGATTTTCATATTTGATGCTCACGGCTTCACTACATCATGCAGTTTAAGCATAGTCACTTCTGTACCTTGTGTTGGATGCTGGAGGTTTTTCTTCTCAGTCCTCACCAGCTGATATTTGCTTCCTGGAGCTGTAATCACTGTACCAGTTTACGTTACCGAACAATAAGTAAAAACACTGAGAATGCGAAGGAAATCGAATCTTTTATTGAAACTTAATCGGCATTTATTCAAAGACGATTGAAAAAAAAATCTAAAAGAAATTCCAAAAAGAAACATTTTTAAGTAAATCGGTCATTTTGGGTTGCCTGCACTTTCAATTCTTCTTTTCCTGCATGTTCTTTGTGCAACCTATGAGTCATAGGAAGGTTAGATCCTGACTGCTCTTATCAATATAATAGCTTGCGGATTCTCGTCTTCAGTTATACTCACCTATTCAGTCAAGTATACGTCAGAGTGATTGCCTTGCCAAAAGATTACTTTTTGTGTATATTGGACCATTTCTATGTGGGTATGGATGAAACCGTTGTGCTGGAAGATCCAACAATGACCCAGTGTAGCTTCTTGTTAGAGGAAGCCACATTTTTCATTTCTGATTCAATGTAAACCATGGGACACCTTTCAGATAATTTGTTGGAGAAAAAGGTGGAATCTAAAGAGTTGGAATATTGGATTGGAGTATCAAGATTTGGAGTAGGCTTCGAGTCTCCAACTGTGATCCTTCCTTTGTAAATTAGCTCACAGTTGGTGGTGCCTCTATAGCCATACAGGAAGGAGGAAAATAGACTTGTGTCCTCTCGATGAATGACTCATAACTAAGTCATATATAAATAATGAAAGAGAAACAAACCAGCCCCTTAAGTTCCAAACAGTCAAATAAATGTAAAATGTGAAATCTGATTTTTCTTTCTATATTTCAAACAGAAACAATTCCTGTGACTTCTGAAATGCCACACAGATGTTTTGCATTGCTAAATAAATGCAAATGAAAACAAATAAAATAACTTGCATGTGCTTTAACCTTTTGTGTCTGCTGTGGTCTCTGTGAAAGGATGAAGTGGACTGGCCCGTCAGTGGCACCATCTCCATTCTCTGGCAGATGCTGTGTCTATCCATCGAATTCATGACTCCATAATATGTCAGAACGAGCTGTCCTTTCACCCTCTGTTTGAACACAACAGGTCACTTGGTAACGTGTGTTAGGTCTTTAAAGTTCACAGTGGTACACAGGCCAGTAGTGACTGACGTTTTTGTCTGATAAGTGGTGGAGTCGGTTACAAACTGGACAACTCTGTCTTGGGTTGGCCAGTAGGGCTATGTACTGTAGCAGCAGGCAAACGTGGTTTAGCATGGGTCTGCACTGGTAGGGAGGTGTTTGGTAACTGGAGGGTTAATAACCACCAGCGCACCTGAGCCCTGTTCATTTGTGTACACGAGTGTGTTGCCGCAAGCAGATGAGCTCGAAAGATGTACTGTGATTTGTTTTGAAAGCTCTGAATGGTGTGCTGCAATGTTTTTTTACAACGCCTAGTCATCAATTAGTTTGCACTCAGCATCCCGTATGTCGAATTCCGACTCCAATGTTTTGATGTAATGTTTGTGGGCACCCATTTGTGGCCTTCCTTAAATTGTTTGCAAAAATTTGGAAGCACGAAATCACTGGTCCCCTTTTGTGGCTATAATAGCCTCCACTTTTCTAGGAGGACTTTCTACAGGATTTCGAAGTGTCACTGGGAATTTACGCCAACCCAGTCAAAAGATCATTAGTGATGTCGGGGACTTACAGTATATCACGCGGGGAGGCCTGACAAGTGATCAATGATCCAGTTCATCTTGTTTATCTTTCAGTAAAGTTAAGGTTGTCTCGTTTTCAAGGACCTTGCTTTGTGCACAGGGGCACAATTATACAGGAGCATGAAAAGGCCTTCCCTGAAATGTTGCCACAAATTTGAAGCAGTCAGTTGTCTAAAATGTCTGTCTATGCTGTAGCATTAACATTACCATTTATTGGCACTAAGAAGCCTAGGCCAAACCGTGAAAATGAAAAACCATGCATTCTAGAAGGTGGCATTAACCTGCCATCTGCCAAGCCCAATTCATAAACCTTCTGACACATAGTTGTTGTGCTAAGGTAGACAATGTTTATGTGCTGCATCCTCCAGCTCTTTGGGAGTTTACACGGTCTACCAATTTATGACTGAGCTGTTTAAACTGCGTAGTCATAATCCCTATTTAGACAGCGTTAGTTTTACACTGTAAACTGGATTATACTGCTATTTGTAGGTTCTACTCAGTTTATCTGCAGTTTTTTAATTAACTCAAGGCTATGCGGGCCATTGTAGTCCAGACAGAAGCTCTGCGAATTAAGCAGCTGTTTCCGCTGCGTTTTTATCTGTAGAAATGAATTTTAACCACTGCTATATAGTGTACTTGGTGTCATCTTTGCATCTTTAATAGTTTTCGTAATCATAAAATGATGGAAAACTATATCTGTCTGTACATTTTTTTAGCTTTCATCTAACTTTGTCCAAATCTAAACATTGCAGCTACAGATACAAAGCCTCACTGTATATATTAACATAATGTATGTTAAAAGAGTTACTGAGTCTGACTGTGTGTGTGCACGTGTGATTACACCCTGTGATTGCCAGAATAGGCTCTATACCATATGTTACCCTCATCAGAATAAATACTTTCTATGTTTGTCTGCTATCTGAATAAAGCCCTAATCGGACGGGATTAGTTTTACGTGGGGGTAAAGTAATTATTACCAGAGCTTCTCTGTGATTTTAGTCCCGTCCGAATGTGCCATCTCGGTAATCATTACGGACAATGTCAGTAAAGATTACGGCGACTTTTACCTTCTGTAAAAAGGTCCGGAAAAATTACCTCAGGTAATACTAATCCCGTCCGAATACACCTGCTGTAAATATGTACGGTAAAATTACGTCATTTCCTGTTTCCTGTATTTGGCGCGTTTTGCAAGCATGGAGGGGCTTGAAACAGGAAGCAACGTCATACACCGATGACGACAAGGAGGTTACTGTGGTGCTTAAAGCGAGTTACCCCTCTAGTTTTATTGAGACGTCTTGTGCCGTGCGAATTGGACAATTAATGTTACAGGCATCCTGAGGTAAAATTGCATTACTCTACGTCCCCACGTAAAACTAATCCCGTCCGAATAGGGCTTAAGTCTGTAGTGTTTTTTATCGTACTTTTCAGCTGCTCTGGAAATGATTTCTCATTTTCTCACTGACTTGCAGTGTAAAGAACAAACCAATACTTCTGTGTCCCTAAGGAGAAATAACACCGTTACATATCTGAGGGAGGCGACAAGCGCAGCCTATTTAAGAGCTCCCATAAATTCGACTTAGCTGAATCTGCCAGTTCGAATGACCCCAGCTAAAGTATCAATAATCACCACTAGGGCAGCAGGTGCAGCATTACTTTCATTCTCCTCTTTAATTATGTCTTATCACTTATTCATACACCTCTGCATGTGTGTGTGTGTGTGTGTGTGTTTATGCTTCATGATTCAAAACTAAATTATGTGCATCATTGCGTGCATAACAATAATTCTATCTAGATTATCACGACAAGGAATTGGACATTAATACATTTATCAGGTGACTCCTTAATGTTTCTTATCCAATTCTAATTTATTTTTTAAATCAATAGGATTTTAGACTAATAAATGAGCTAATCCTGCACAGTGGATATTACAGTGTTTTATAAAAGAAACCGTTTTCCTTTGCAAAGCCGTAGCAGGGAAACGTCTCCTGAATCGATCGGAGACGAAGGCATTCGTCTGCATCTGTGGTTAAAGGAACCTGGTACGGCAGAGCTACTGTATGTTCTAACATTCAGCCATAGAGAGAGTTTGATAATGGATAGTGTTGTCAAGTACAAATGGTTAAAGGAGAGACTGAGTAAACATGAGGGAATGAATTAAATTTTTTTGCCCTTGCTCATGTCTGTGACTACACGATTAAAAGCTTTAGACTAGTGATAAATGATGAAAAGATTTATAGTGACCACAAGGAACAATTTTACAAGATAATAACATTGTAGGTTAAAGCATGAGCTCACCAACCTGGACGGTTTGCTTGTGAAAGCAAACCTCTCAGACTCGTTCACTCCTGACAAAAGCTTAAAGAAACTCCCGAAGACTCGGCTTTTCTGAAAGCGCTCGAACGTCGATACCGAAACGGCCAAAACCCTTCTATCTCTAATTGTGCGTGTGTGTTTGTACATCCCTAGCTATCTGGTGTTGATGGAATTTCAGTCTTGCTATTACATAAAATGTTTCTATGGGGAATTTTTTGTGTAAAAGGCATCTGCTAGGTGAATATAATATACGATAGGCATTAAATAATTAATTGAACACATCAATGTAGTTATACATGGGGAAATATATCAGCAAGGTGACAAATACATGAAACCAAGTATTTAACGCCGTGCTTATTTATACACGGCATGTTTGGCGTGACCCGGCGGAACAGCTGAACGATCTGGTGCTAAAGACGAGACCAATTATTTACATGCACCTTCTATCCGCTGTATACATTACGAAGCAGATTTATTCAGGACCGGTATCTCGTTTAAATTTTTCTTTCTTTTTTTTATTTTCAAGGCTGGATGTAAGAATGTTTTTTTTTCTGATACTGTGGTTGAACGGCTTGTTCGAAGAACTCTGACACGATTGCTTTTTACATTAGCTAAAAAGGATGAAATGGGGAGGAAAAAAGGAACAAAATAGCAGTCCACAAAACCTACCGCTTCTCCTTGCAGTCTGTATGAATCAGAAAACAGAATCACATGTCGGTCATGTAGGTTGTACATAATAGTTGTTATATCTGGGACCATGGGAACCTAATCCTAAAATGAGGCGTGAGAAACTCAGCATCGGTTTTTTTGTATACGCTATATGGCCAAACGTATGTGGACACCTGACCATACATGTTTACGTAGTTCTTACCACACAACCTGATTTTGATTTCATTCTTGGTTCTAATACCAATCCTGCCAGTCACAACTGAATCTATTGAAAGTCTGATTAAACAGATGAAATCAGGTGTGACTTCTGCATGATTGGGATAAAACCTGCACCCACAAACTTACCTTTGTGGATAAGATTGGACGCTTTTGCACTAGAATTGATTTGTATACTGTAGCGTGCTGCACAGAGCCCTGACTTTAACCCCACTGGGATGAACTGGAAAGATGACAACGAGCCAGGCCTCCTTGCATGACATCACTGCATCACATCATTATTCATGTGGCTGAATGAGCAAATGCACCGATTTGCATGCAGCACCATGGTCCAATATGAACTCTACAAAGGGAAGTCCACATACTTTTGGTCATATAGTCCACATTGTGAGCTGCAGTAATACATCCATTTGAAAGAAGCCTCAGGAAACATTTCTTATTAAAAAATAAATGCGGTCTAGTGCCGTGGTTCTCGAAATAGGTTCCAGGAACCCCCAAGGATGTGTGGAGCCTTGCCAGGGGTGTGTCATTTATTATTATTCTTATTATAATTATTTGGTTACAGTGCTTCAAATCACGGCATTAGCAAATCTCTTATCTGTTATATTTTGGTGCAAGTTCAAGGAAAAGCCTGCTCATGTAAAACAAACTGGGTCTACTGACAGAACACGAGGCACAGTTTCATACAACTTCACTGTATGACTGTCGACCGCAGGATTCTACAGTCTACATGATGTCTAAGACTGAATGGTTAAGAAGCAAGTAAATGAATTTTTGATGATATCTAAAAAATTATGATATATATACAAATATATACATTTATATATATTATATTATATATTAAATGTGTTTGTATTTATCCCCAATGATCTGTCTGAGGTGACTCAGGTGGCAGTGGCAAGGAAATCTAATACGAATCTTGAATTTTGTATTCTATTAATCTTTGTTATTATTTATAATAACCTTTAGTTCTATGTTCTGTAAATCTCCTTTGAGACTATGTATGTATGTATATATATATATATATATATATATATATATATATATATATATACATATACAGTGGTACTGCTACAGTATGGATATATATATACACTACAATTAGTTTTGTTATTATTACAGTGTATTACAGTTATTAATGGTGCTTTCGGCGCGTAACTTATCCCGCAGCTTTTGTCCTAGACCCATGAATGAGGTCTCAAATTGACTGGCTCATTGAGGAGAGGTGTTCTATGACTTTTATAAGAGATCGGAATTCCAGAATTCCCGGTACGGAAGCTCAAAGTGGCTTTTTTCCCCCCATAGACTTCCATTATACTCCGTCCAGGGTGTATCCTGCCTTGATGCCCGATGATGCCTGAGATAGGCACAGGCGCCCCGTGACCCGAGGTAGTTCGGATAAGCGGTAGAAAATGAGTGAGTGAGTGAGACTTCCATTATAAATTTTGGAGGTTTATAACTCGGCAAGTTTTTGAGTTTTTGAGTTTTACAATTTACACCATACTCGACCTTACTCCGGACAAAGTTTTATTTCAGTAGCAACTTTTTTCCAAAAGTATTGGCTCCCCACCGGGTATTCACGTGATGTCACCATTCACATTTTCTTCAGGAAATGTACTTATCTTTATTAGGCAGTTCTATAAAATGGTCTTCAACCATAGACAATAAAGCAGCTTCAAAAAATAAGTACAAAAGATTACATACCAAATGCTTAATGGAAATGTATGACAAGTTGCATAGCTAAATATTTAGGGAGCAGATATGTTTTCTGATCAGAAAAATGCATTTAAAAAAAAATTATATTCATTTCTGCAGTAAAAACTCTTTCATATTTCATCTAAATATCTTTATATAACTTTAAAGCAGCCAACATTAGAATGGTCATAACATCACGCCCTGTCTTTTTGGTCTTAAATAACAAAAAAACAACAACACGTTTTTCATTATTAGGATTTATTTATGTCATATGTTTGTCCAGACAGCCACTAATTGACTGACTGATGGTTCATATATCACAATCTGAAGAGTGCAACTATGTGATGTATGAAACTATTTTACCAAGTGTTATATTTACCATCAAGTTCTTTCACCTCTGTGAGGTCGCCTTGTGTATACACCGTGCAGCATTATTGCCATCTATAATATTCTATCTAAAAATAACAGGCTAAGGCGGTAGAAAGTACAAGCACTTCAGCTCACATAGTCAGCCACGAGCAGTGTTCTAGTGACAGTGTTCTGACAGACAGTGTTTTCTACAGACTGTATTCAAGGCTAGAGGACTAGACCTGTGTGTCTCGTCTTAGATGTCTGCCTACAGTAGTTTGTGCCTACTGAGTGTCTCTCCAGAACAGTGGTACTGCTACAGTATGGATCTGTATACAGTAACAAATGCAGGAGGTTCTTCTTTATTAGCAAAGGCAAAACTATGGCTAAGCTAATGCAATACAAACCAAAGGCAGGAAATGGCACAAAAATCTGATAAACGGTAGGTTCGACGACGTCGTGGACACAGGGGAACGTTACAGTTCGCAAAGACTATGACACACACACACACACACACACACACACACACACACACACACACACACACACACACACACACACACACACACACACACACAGGTTAAATTTGAACAAAAACAATAGCGGTACTGAAAACAGGTGCGTTTATTAATGACACCAAAAATGACACGACGGGGCGGAGACAGTACACGAATCAAAACAAGAGACACATGGCAAAGCAAATAAACAAAGAACAAGGTGGAAAATAAACAGAACACGTGCGGAGATGAAGCCGTGCCGTGATGCTACAGTAGTCACGGATTCATTACAGTCATCAACAGAATCATCGTACGAGTTTCACGCGACGTCTGCTGATGTTATGAATGTTGCTGGGGGATTTCTGATCATTAACTGGAATTAATGAGGAAAACATGGAGTACTCGAGCTTTGTCAAAGCACCACTGAAATTCTCAGTCATTACGCTTGTGGTGGGAAAAAGATTTCAATTATTTAAGCTTGCCTCACTTTTCCCTAATCAAACACTGAAGCTTGTACTATTACAGTATCTATGTATTATATGACATCACTACCAGCTGATTGTGCTTCCATCCCTTTCATTTTTTTCCTTCAATGCGGTCACATGGCCACATTTTATGTTCCCTGGGTGTGAGCGTGTGTGCAGACTACAAATGACCCCCTCAGTGCATTATGTCCCTAAGCTTTCAAAGCATGACTCAATCTCCTCATATAAATAATGAATTGTGCATTAGAGACTCTTTGCAAAACGGAAAGCAAGATGATACCATTGCAAAGTAACTGACTTATTTATTTATTTTGGGTAAATTTTTGCATAATGATCGATGAAACGCACTATTAGACAAGGCGCAAAGCCTAAACGCTCGATTAGGACAGGAAAGCCTGTCGTCGTACGCCTTTAGCGCATTTGGCTTCACACGTGCTATTAGTTTTTCTATTTGACTGTACCGTAACGAGATGAAATTTTCAGATGTTCAGCACAGCGAATTGGTTAACCTGCTCTCAAGCGGCCTCACCTCGTCTCTCTGCAACATAAAACCGGCCCTGTGGGAGCCAGTCTGAGAAATCTGCTGCACAAACATCGGTGTCCCTCTTGGCACATGATCTAGAAAAAGTAAACGCAATGTAGGCCTACTAAATCCTCAAATTATGTGGCAGTCATGCACTTGAGAAGCTGAATAAAATTGCATATCAGCGCGCAGCACTGTCCTACTTCTTTTCTGCCACCTGAGCTTCTGTTTGTGAAGTGGTACGATCTAGATTTGATGCGGAGTATCTGCAGTTATAAGAGCTCTATGCATAATGAAATAGCCGATATCAGACGCATGTCAGCATCGGCTTGTTAGTAGCATTGGATCCCTTGAGATTGTTGCTTTTCAGTGAAGCAAAACAAATTCTATGGGTTCTCGGCAACGAAAAGATGCTGAGAAATAGGTTTTTACCGAAGCATCTAATCCCCTGTTTGATTTAATTCGACCTAGTTTGAACCTTTCATGCGGTGGTAGAAGGGGAAAAAATAGCTCCATATAATGGTGTCCATAAAATGGTGTCATTCCTGTATAGAGCAAATTAAGCTCTGCTCTTCATGTATTATATGAACCGTAAAGCAATGCCAATGTGTGTGTGTGTGTGTGTGTGTGTATGTGTGTGTATGCATGTGTTTTTTGTACCAGGTAAACAATAGTTCCATGGAATCCTCAGAACCCGAGGATAATCAATTCCCAGAGCGCTATCAGGTACGCAGGCGATCCAGCAGAACCCTGCAGCTACCTCCTCTGGCCTTCCGGCAAGCCGAGCAGTTTTTCTGGAAGGAGTCTGAGCAAATATCTCGACCAACCACGCTGGCTCTGAGCATGCCTCCTCTGATCGCCATCACCTTGGCTGACTCCGACAGGTCAGAAACTGAATCGCATCACAGCTCTGAATTATGTCACACCGGTGTTCGGTATTACGTTCTTCAGCTTCTTCTTAAAGCGCAGGGAAAAGACAAATCACAAAAACAGACGTCACGTTTTTGGTTTATACGTACCAAGCATACTTGCATGACACATGTTTATTATAAAAACTTAATAGCGCAAGACACAGCATTGAGTAACCAATTCATTTACTGTCAGTTAAAGGCTTAGTTTCTGAATCTTTGGCAACACAAAAAATGCTCAAAAAAAGCTTCCACTTTCGAAATACATCTATATATTCTTTTTATAAATTGTGACTTCATGTTTATTATTATTAATGAATTATGAATTAATTAAAACGATTATTTTTAGTATTATTATTTTATTTTTTTTGTAAAAACCTTCCAAATTGCAGGAAGATTGAAAGTAAGAACTCAAGTAAAAAGATTAAATCCAGATGAAATAATAACTTGTAATGTATGGATGGATTATTGGAGGATTGTCGATTGAAATAAGAATCAATATATAAAAGATGCAGCTACATTTTCATGACATCTTTGTTCATTTTTATCCAAAAATAAAGCAGACTGTCTGTAAAGGTAAGATACTTTATTGTTATTGTCTACAATCTAGCAAAATATTATACTACAGCTCTCAGCCTCGAGGACATTTAAACATAATACTCCTGAGAACGGAGCTTTAATTAAGACGTACACAGAGTAGGACAATATATGCAAGATTGCAGATACGTCTAATGCCTTGATTATTAAAATGTGCATTGAGAACTATAGTGTAAATACATTAAATGGTTCTTTATCTTTATGATGAAGGGGTTTTTGGGGGTTTTTTTGGTTTACTGTAATTGTAGGAAGATGCTGCAACATGGTACCGCCTGGTACTGGATGCTGGTATACATAAACACGTAAATGAGCTCAGTATTGTGCCTACTTTTGTACAGGAAGGCATTAAACCATAGTCTTTCATTGCTTAGGAGCCTTTACGCTCATATACAACGTCCTACAGTATGTCATATGGTGCATTTTTAAATAATTCCAGCTATGACATGAGCTCAATGTTAAAGGACCAGGTTTGTCACCCTATTCTGAGAATGACTCATTCCTGCAAACATCAAAGAATTTAATTTGCATAAAATGAAACAAGCAGCCTTGCTCAATCTACCTCTTTTGAGCTTTCACCTTGATCGCTCTTTGTAACAACTGATCCCTGAACTGGGTCACTGTGGCTTGATTAGTCCGTAATGGCTCTGAAAAGCTGCGAACCATATTCCATTTTTTTCATTACCATACCCTTGCTGAGGAATACTGTGCTGTAGAATCACACACACACACACACACACACACACACACACACACACACACACACACACACACACAATCTTCAGCATTCACACGCAGACACTCTGTCTCTGTCATTCTAGCACTCTTT
Organism: Tachysurus fulvidraco; assembly: GCF_022655615.1. Lineage (NCBI taxonomy): Eukaryota > Metazoa > Chordata > Actinopteri > Siluriformes > Bagridae > Tachysurus > Tachysurus fulvidraco. The sequence continues at coordinate 5,533,081 of NC_062537.1, forward strand.
CTGTCTGAGGCTTTCACTAGTTCTCTTATTCACTGTGTGCTTTTGCATAGAAGACATGACAGAATGAAACCCTACCGCTGACAGTCAGCATCCTCTTGCAGCTATTTGCTGAAAAGCTCTTTTATTCCTGTCTAACAAATTGTTTCGGCAGTATTTACGCCTGTACTCTGCCATAGACATTCTATTGATTAGACTCTATGAAAATCGCCTAGGTCAACCTTCCTCCAGTTAATTCAAATGTTTTACTAACCTTCTTCAGGTTTGAACTGTTTTTAGGAGCGCACAGATACACAAGCTTATACTGAGCCACGTATCTTGGGCCGCACCACAATTCATGATTGTTAAAGGCTGAATCTACAGTAGTTAGTACGGACTTTTGCCATCATAGAGTCAAGCTTAGAAGTTTCTTAACATTTCAAATTCAAATGTATTTCTATAGTGCTTTTAACAATTAAATGTGTTTGTGTTTATCCCCAATGATAAAGACTGAGGTGACTGAGGTGAGCAAAAAATTCCCTTGGATTGTAAAAGAAGAAACCTTGAGAGGAGACAGACTCATATGCGATTCTAAACATACGCTAAATTGATATACAGTCCGACGAACGTTGTATTGCATGAATGCTGCAGCGTAACGTCAAAGGTTTTTGCTCGGCTTCAAACAACTGCAACCGGATTCAATCCCTTTTAACGCTGGAGGGGGAAAAAAGAACGGCATTCGTCAAAAAGATATTCTGTCAACTGTCAGTTGTCACTCATCTGTACGCTATTTTTTATTATTTTTTTTTTAAATCACTGTGTTCCCTTGTTTCATCTTGGCTATATGCTGATATGACAGCGAGGGTTTAGGATCATTCCCAACGTAGTTCATCTGACCTATAATTGTGCTAATGACACACACGCTTGTGCCAAATCTCTGATATCATTAACATGCTGGCTTGCTCCGGTCCATCGTGACGCTGTAAAACACATCAGTATTGCATACACATCACATATTGGCATGACATTATACAATCAATTCCAGCCTGAATTGCTGTCATTAGAGTTGCTCTTTGGTACCTGCTTTATTCTATTTCTTTTGGCTTGAACGAAATAATACAAGAATCAATAAATTCATGGTATAAAGGTATAATGGTATAATGGTTTCACAACCAGAGTATAGTAAGTGTGCATCAGGGACCTGGATCCCACGAGAAGCCGACAAATAAGTGGTTTTACTTTCATGTATGTAGGAGACGGAGTGTGGGAGTCGGAGACTTGATTTGCTCGCAGGACAAATTAAGACCATGTTCGTTGACTTGGGAGTGTATTGGGTACTCACACTGCACTGCTTGAAACGATTAGTGCATTCATTCCTTTATTTATTCATTCATCAACTGATTTACATTGGAAAATGTTGTGGAAGTTAAAAACACTCATCTTTATATTGTGTTCAGATACAAATAAAAATGATGAGAGTGGGTGGGATTGATAAAGCTTTCTCTAGGAGTGGGCTACCTAGACCTTGGCTCACATAATGAACATCCATTTTCCTGCATCTAATCGAACCATAGTATGGATTGATAATCCCTGAAGCACAAAGCTTCTAGTATGGTTCCTCTTAAGGTTTCTTCCTCTCTGTTGTCTCAGGGAATTATTCCATGCCTCTGTTGCCTCTGGCTTTGTTCAATAGGAATCGGAATCTAAATCTACATTGAGACGTTCAGCCCAAAATGACTAATTGTTATAAGTCAGAATAATTGAAAGAAAATAAAGAAAACAACATTGAGAATTCAGTCAAATACAAGGTTTCGTTTTTAGTAAAGCATGTGGGCTTGATGGATTTAATTAAGCAAATGAGCTTGCATAACTCAATTTCACTGATTGTGATTGAGTGACACTAGTACAAAATGAGATGACTTGTGATTACCATTAATAGATTGGCCTGAGTATTGGACAGGAGGTGGGTGTTTTGGTGTGTTTGGTGAGTCACATTTTCCATATTTAATGAACTTCATGTTGTAAGAAGCATGTTATGTTACATCAGAAGCTTTTATGGAAGAAGGAGAAGGACCTTGGCCATGGGCTCCACAGTGGCGGCTTGGTGGTGCTGGGACTTAAACCCCAACCTTCTGAGCCACCACTGCATCACATATACATTAAAGCACATGGAAATTATTTCCTTCACATGTCCTAGCTTCTTACAGTAGATCACAGGGTCATTCAAGATACAGTGGCAGCTTGGCAAGGCTGGGGCTTAAAGCCCTGACAACTAAACCGGCACATTAGCCTTTGAGCCACCACTGTTCAATTATAAACATACTACATAGATCATATCTGGTACATCCAGAATATACTACATGTTTTTAAATCTTTGTGTTTTGCGTTGTTGGACACATGTATACCCCGTGAAGCATAGGCCCTCAATGATTACTTATATTTCCAGCACTAATTTAACTAAGAAATATCAAAATTATTTGTAGCTGGTTAATCTGTATGCTGTAGGAATCAGACATCTCCAAGTAAGACAGACAGATTATGAGGGAAATGATGATGTTTGGTGGTCTGGGCAGGAAATCGGTTGAGGACATTCCTGACAGCAACGTTGCCAAGTAACTGGCTGTATCAATTTATGATTCGTTCTGTAATACAGTCTTTATTTTATTTGTACTCTGTTGAAAAACAAACGAATTGTATATAAATGATCCTGACCTAAGTGTGTTGCAAATATGCTAGCAAATTTAGGAACTTAGTTATGGATGTAATGTCTCAATAGTAAAAAAAAAAAAATTGTGTTTATGTCACAGTGTTTTCTGTTTCATCGTGCGGCTCTTTCAGGGTTAAAGGTGTCACATAAATTATATAGTGCAATGTTTTTAGAAACCTGACATGTCACATTCATTAGTACATTTTAAACATACTGTTTCACATTTAGTCCCTGTTCCTGTTATAACAACGCCCACTTTTCTGGGAAGACCTTCCACTTGATTTTATAGTGTGTCTGTGGGGATTTGTGCTCATTCACTCACCACAACATGAGGTTGGGCGCTGATGTCAGACGAGAAGGCTGGCCGTGCGCTTGGAGCTCCAAAATTTGTGGAGTTCCACAATGGGGGACGGTCAGGTGACCACAAACGTTTGCCTATTTAGTGGCATTCAAATAGCAAAATTCTAGCATTAATGGCATTTACAGTATGTAGAATGAACTCATTATATATTTTTAGGACACTTTAAATATAGCAGAATATATTAATTTTAGTGTACAGCATGTACATTGTTTTTCCTCTTATACCATAATGCACATTTGAACAATGATTTAAACTTGTGTATACACACACACACACACACACACACGTATATATGTGACATGCACACACATCACTGAACATCTTTCTCACACACACACACACACACACACACACACACACACACACACACACACACACACACACACACACACACAACAAAGTTTCAGAAGTTGCATTCTGTCACCCTGAACGGACACACACACACACACACACACACACACACACACACACACACACACACACACACACACACACACTGCTATAAATGATGCTAAGAGTTTGTGGGTTAAACGGCAGGGTGTCGACGCGGTGTTGATGTTAAACTTATATGAAGTCATAAGGAAGCGCAAGGAGACGCGAGTGGAAACGCGAGCCGTGTTCAGCGTCAGTGGAGGCAGCAGCAGCAGCAGCAGCAGCATCAGCAGCACTCATAGCAGCAGCGATAGCAGCAGCATCAGCAGCCACTTCAATGCGCGCAGAGCAGGAGCCACAGTGCAAAGAGGTGAACGCGAGGCCGATCCGATACCGAGGGCAAAGTGAAACCGGACCGACGCGGAAATGGACCGAAGCTTCGCGGTGGATACCGGCCACCGACCGGGGCTTAAAAAATCGCGGATGTCGTGGCCGTCCTCGTTTCAGGGATTTCGACGGTAAGGAGCCGGTATTGTTGTGTGCATGTAAAAGAGGAGAGGGACGGATGGGTGTGTAGTGGCTTTGTCAGGCGCACTTTGTTTGCTCGCAGGATTGCAGGGAAACATAAAGAAAATGTTTACTGGGTCTTAAAAACCAAAAACAAACAAACAAACAAAAAAAAAACAGCACACACACATATGGAGGAACTTAGCCTTAAATACAATCTGCTGGGATGTTAGGGCTGTAAAGTACTGGACATGACTCCATGTCTTACACCAGTGAATATTGATCCTCTCGGACACAAGAAACACTCTGTTTTGTAAAGCAAAAAAAACAAAACAACTTTCATTCTGTAAGATTTGAAGCACAATTTGAGTTTCCATCTCGATCTGAGTTACTTTGTGTTTTGAGTAGGTTCAGGACCCGTCGTTTAACGCTTTCATGACTCGAGGGAACATCAGTGGGGTCAGTATCATGAAACACACCTTTTCCTAGTTTAATAGGCAGGACACAGGACTGTCAGACTTGGGATTTCATAGCAGTGCACTGAGAGCACACAGTAAGCAGTGTGGGGACATGTAGGTGTACACCTGCTTTATAGGTGCCAAATATATAGATGTATATATGCCATATGTGTATATCATGGTTTTTTGGTGCATTTTCATGGCTGCTAATCAGATGAAATGTGTCCTCGTCGTCCCTTGATGAATCTGTCTCAGCAAATTTATTTATTTATTTTTAAATTTACTACACAAAGTGCCATTGGATTGTACATTTATTAAGAAATGGAAAACACAATGCCTCAGGCAATAACTGAATATGTGAGCCTTGCTTGTTTATTGTTTTATAAATATTTATTTATTTATTTATTTATTTATCTATCTATTAATTTATTTATATTATTTTATTATGTTTATTTATTTATTTGTTTGTTTGTTTTAGGGACAAATTGCTGTAAAGCGAATATACAGATTGTGACATGAACAGAAGATATTAGCTCTTCATCGACAAACTTGTCCTATAATAATAGAGATGAATTATATTCAGCCCCTTTTAATCCTAACCCTTGTAATATATCACAGATATTTTATTTTTATTTATTTTATATATATATATATTTTAATATGTACATATGTACAAAATGTATATATATATATATATATATATATATATATATATATATATATATATATATATATATATATTAGCAAATTGTACACACAGGAGTTGCAATTTTTGGAAAACATAATGTTCATATTAAAATTAAAGAGCTGTACTTAATTCACCTGACGATCCCTTACATATTTCTTTTTTTTTTCTTTTTTTGAAGTTGGCCTTAATTCTCTGTTTGCTGATTATAAATCAGGGTTGTTTTTCCACCTTGAGTCGTCCTCACTGAGACTAGGCTTGCCACTTGGACACATAATTAATGCGCCAAGGTGTCTTTTTTGCCTGATGCTCTGCCTTCATTCATTTCCATGCATAGACGATATTCCTGCAAAAAATGTTTCTCTCAAGAATCTCTTCATTTATCTTCAGTAACGACTCCTACGTAGATCTAGTGCCAATTACATCCGAGCTTCCTATCGATTCACATGTTTATTTGATGACACAACATGCCTAAGAGCCAAAATAGGTTGATTAGGTTGATGTTCTCGAATTTGCTTAGATTAGCAACGTTCCGTGTCGTCTTTTGAGCATCTGAAAATCTTTGTGTTAAAGAAGGGCATCCTTTTCTGAAACTAGTTCAATCACTTCTCTTTTTTTCAAAAATTATCCACGGTCATTTCAGCCATCCTGCTGTTCTTGTCAAGAGGTCTCCTGATCCTTCTCCATCTGTCCCGATAGAATAGAGAATATTATCCATTTTGCAGCATTGTCTTCCACTAGCAGTCACATGTTCTTTCCTACTGTAGGTATAGAGAAATCAATAACAGAAAGTATGCACACGGTCGAGCCATTATCATTGAATAGTGATGCTTGTGGTCAGTTGACTAAGTATTTCTGGGTAGTTGCAATTATTGTTCATCATGTTTACAGCACTTAGGTTGTAATAGTCAATAATTTATCAGAAATTAGCAGTTTTTTTAGTGAAGTTTTTTTAGTTAATGTGACCATGGTTACATTAACAGATTACAATTTCAAGCACATAAATGCTTCCTCTGAACTAGAACAATTTCATAAAAAAGTCGGCAAATAAAGAGTGGACTGAATTAACTGATCCATCTTAATCAGAGTTTTCCCATATGGAACTCCCTGTGGCATTGCTGATACTGGCTAATGGGTCAGTGGTGGTGGAACAGGACCCTCAGGGAAATAAGGTGGAATTCCCTGGTCTACTACTGACCCATTAGTACTCATTGGAACAGGATGAGCACAGATAGAGATGGAGGAGTTGGTTCAGGAATGGTGAAGAAGCAGACTTGGATGTAGAAGGGAAAGACAATGGGAACAGGGTTGAGGTAATCTCAGAGATATGGTGGAGACAGTATGACAAATCGCATCTAGCTTGGTGTAATGAGCCTTAGCCCGAAGACATACACAATATGGCTAAAGGAACAGTAAGCGGACTGTATGCGGACTATGTTTAAGGTGAAGTTTGTTACTTCCAGTGAAGGGAAAATAGTAAAGTTACAGCATACTAAGACATTCGCGTCAATTGTTGGTGAAGACACAAATATAGGAGTGTTGGTCAGGTGTCTACAATCATTTGGCCATTTATTTGCCATTCAGTCTCATACAGCTTCATTTGGATTGTGGCACGTACAGTACAGGACAAAATCAGAGCCAGAGGCATTGGAGGAACTGGAACGGACAAGACGGAAACATGTTTTGGATGAAGGAGTAAAATCGTCGGTGTAACTAGCACATCAAAATGTCACTCTAAATTGACACCCAATTTGCTATTTGACCCAACATGTCAGAATAAAATACCTGTAAATCATCCTCCTATCTTGCTCCTTTTTTTTCTTTTTCTTTCTTTCTTTCCCTCTTTTTTTTTTTTTTTTTTTTTTTTTTAAATAGAATGATATCTCTTTCACCAGCTCTGCTTCTAAGCCCACATGCTGTTAGCTGCTTTATCTTCTTCAGGAAGTGAGTAAGCCTAAGAGGTGCAGTCCATTCACCAGAAGTCCTGTTCACCGAGAAATGGAGGCAGGTCAACCTTGACGAAGGTTGTAAAGGGGCCTAACAGGAACGTTTATAACTGGAGGACATATCGGGTCTCTAGTATTCTGTTCTATACACCCTAGAGTGGTGCAGATGATGTACACTTATATAATTTATCGTTACACTGTACCAGGCAAGCTCACAGTTGTATGCAAAGTTGCAGCTCTACAACCCAGGCTTTCCTGAGGCAACTTTGGTGGAGCCATGTGGGTGAAGGGCTGCAAGGGCAAAAATACAGCACTTCTTTCGATTTGGGCTTTTTTATTTTTTTATTTTTTGCCAGAAAAATGTACGGCGTTAAAACAGTGATACTGTAACTATGTACTGTAAGTAAACAGAGCAGGTGGAAATGTATGGAAATCTGATTTCTCAGTCATACTAGAAAGACGGTATAGTATAAGTGCAAGTAATGAGAGCATGAATAAGGAACAGATGTGGATGTTAATGAGGCAGTGCCAGGACAGACACGAAACAACTAAACGATCAAGCTGGTGTGTGTGGTTTCTCCTGTAGTGGAGATCATACAGTACAAGTACAATAAAGGCAACAGTGAGAATGTCTAATTACATATAAATAAATAAATAATCCATAGCTTTCTTTATTTCTGTTTAGGCTAGAGAAAACTCGTACACTATTGTGCCATCGTGCTCTCTCGTATAAAAAGTCGTATCGAAATCCAGGCACCGTGTCGAAATGAACAGGGAACAAAAAAGAACTAATGTTCTGCTAGTGTTAGTTTTCATCTAGTTCATTACTTTTATCAGCTGTGTTGTAATTTCCCTCTGGAGTTAAAAAAAAAAAAAAAATTCAATATGGTAAAAAATATTTCCGTAATTATTTCTTAAAAGTCGAGCGTTTTGTCCGTGCAGTTCTTAACATGAGATTTTTTTTTGTGCTCTACATTTTGCCCTGCTAGAATTTCTCATGAATTTTGTAGGCCGTGTTCCTACAAAATAGAGGACCGTTGTTGTGTATCACTGATACAGAATTGTGAATTACAAATAGTTATATTACAACACCGAGGCATTCTCAAATCGGCGTATTCAGAAGGTGTCGTATTGTTTCCTGAAATAGCATGGCTCTGCGAGTACAGTGCAGACGAGGTGATTTACATGTCATTGATTATTTCCTGCTGATTTATTCCTTACGTCGGGGTATATTACAGTAGGATTGTGTTAGTCACTGCAGAGACTTACGCTGCGCTAGACTACGACTGATGCTTCAGGATGCACGGTAAGGTTAAAGGAAAACTCACGGAGGTCAGTTTGTCTAGGTCAGTCTCACATTGACGATATATTTTTTAATAAAAAATTCAAGTGATCCTTGAAGAATAAAGGCCTATTTTTTGTTTAATCCCAGCACGTGGCAAGTGTCTGACAAAAGCTGCTGGGTGTCACAAAGTGGGAGTCGCTTGATGCTTCACAGTAGTCAGGCTTCTTCTTCACTTTGAGTGCTACTCCCTTCTGAAGTGTTAATTGTAATCCTGAGCATGCTCGAATGAGACTCACTCAGAATGCAGGTCTTCAGGAAAGTGCTTTTATTCTTCACTGAACTTAATTGAGACCTCGCTGCTTCAGTACTCTTTATTTAATTTGGAATTATGACTCTGTGTCTTTTTTTCTAGTCAGGCAACATCCGCGAAGAAAGCGTATTGTATTGTATTTCATTGGAATGAAATATTTTTGAAACACGTTGTCGATCAGCCCCAACTGTCTTCAGAAGCTCGATAAGTATATCAGTAAGTATGAACGGTAGTAATATAGTAAACCTTTGATGCTGTCAGGTTACATAAACAAAACCGGACATCGAAATGTTATGTACAGTATTCTCTCTAATGAAGTAACCCGAGCTGAAGAATGTCTGCTGTTTAGAATTACAGATATACAGATTATCAGCATGACATTGGCTTTATAAAGGAAGGAAAAGTGACAGGTAATCAAAGCCATGCTGGAATTCAGAATAACTCCACTCTTACTTGTGCTTTTATGCAACTATTCCCTAAACAAGAAATTAATATCGAGCGAGCAACATTTCCGACGCCAAACCTTTTATTTATTTTTGCTCCGTTAGCAAAAATACAGCAGCTCCTGAAGGAGCCACATCCACTTTATATCCTGATGACTGACTAACTGATGAGCCTTCATACTGTTGAAAGTTATATTTCCTTTTACCCTGTTCACCGATGATGTCACTAACATTACTGTAGTAACCACGGAGTGCAACATGACAAACGGAGTGATACACACAGTGAAACGTCCTGCTGAGGTTACGGGCAAGGGCGTCGATTTGGGTAGGGACGGTAGGGACATTCAATTGGGAACACTCAATTGTCCCTAGCAATAATTCGACCAAGCCTATCTATATTTATACATAACCACTGATATCCGTCTGTGTCTTGTGCTTTTTTACTTATTTCATTTAACATTTATCCAGGAATCATTAAATAAGATGAAAATATTTTATACGGCGTTCTGTAAAAAATAGCGGAACACAAACTGTTAACAGATTTACCCCCTGCAATGAATCCCGCTTCTGTAACTCAACTCTCTACAAGGATTGGCCTTTGCCTTTTTTGAGTCCCGCCTCTCTAACCCACGTCGCTGTTTGATTGGCTTTGTCTTTCTCACTAATGTGTTGAGTTCGGCTGCAGCTATATTCCGTTGTATGAAGCAATATGCAACGTGATTATGCAGGTTACCGGTATGTGAGGAAGAAAGTATTCTTATAACAACGGTTTTATGCACAAAATACAGGGAATGTTGTCCCCACCAATGTCAAATAAATTATGTCCCCACCAATGTCAAATAAATTATGTCCCCACCAATGTCAAATAAATTATGTCCCCACCAATGTCAAATAAATTATGTCCCCACCAATGTCAAAATCAAACTTTCGCCATTGGTTACGGGAACTATAAGCGCTCTCTGCCCATCGCTCGTCCGATCAAACTAGTGAACTGGATCTAACCGGGAATACAAATTTCCAGTCATTTACTGCAATAGCTACCTACAGTACTCTAGCTAATGTGTATCTTATTTACACGGTCTCACAAAGTAAGCGCTGTTTACAGACCGTTGGCATGCACGTAGTGTAAATAATACATTTGGGTGGAGAGCTCTGAATGCTGAATGATTGGGGAAGGAGTTGAGGTTATTGAATAATTTAGCAGTGTGTTTAGACCCTGTTTCTTTTTTTCTCCATGAATGTGTTGTTATTGCTTCTTATAACACTGTTTATTTTGTTTAGGTTTTTTTTTTTTTTTGGTGCCTTTAAAACCAAGAAAAATTTAGCCTCAAGAATTGACAGGTTCTCTAATCCTAACCCAAATAAATTTGAGATCTTGAGATTATCTTCTGTTATTTTCTGAGCCTTCACTTTGCAATGCAAATACCATTTTAGGGTATTTCTCTCTCTCTCTCTCTCTCTCTCTCTCTCTCTCTCTCTCTCTCTCTCTCTCTCTCTCTCTCTCTCTCTCTCTCTCTCTCTCAATATTGTGTGTGTATGATTTTTAAATAAATACTTATACATAGTAGGACTTTGTTTGACATTGAAGTGTATTTTTAATACACATGCCTTCAAGGGCTTAGTAGGTGATGCAACCAAGATTTGTCCTTGTAACTCATGTCTGTTACGGTTGTGAGTTACCCAAGTAAACACACATACTGTACTGAGAGAATTTACAACCCTTATCGCACCAGTGGTGGAGTAGGTTAAAATGTCGTTTGCAACGTCAACGTGTCTGTAACCTTGAGAACGTAATCATTTGCTGATGTTGTCCAGAGTATTATGTAATTTTTCATCACAATGCTTTGCTACATGGTGAATCATGCTAATCAGGTACTCTGGGGTATTGAAGATATCCTTACTCAGTTTAGCTGTTTAAAATGCAGCAAATCCATCACCTCTAGTTACTTCCGGTGGGTGTAATTTTAGTCTGCTTTAGTTTTGCATAGATTTTCTATTCGGAACTCTCAGTTTCATTCTCCAACCTGTCAACACCGAACCAGACAACGTTAGCGCGCTACGTAATAGGGGAAAAAAAAATATATTATTCACACAGAGGCAAACAGAAGTCCTAGATGACTCACCCTCACTTGATATCTCACTTGAGGTTGAAACATAAAAATACAGAAAAGCACACAAACACCATCTGTTGGTCACTAGTTGTCTAGCTGAACAACTCCAGAACTGTGTACCAATACAATTTCCACAACATTTGGCTGACTGTCATTGTCTAGATTTCCACCAGATTACAGAACATATCGGAACATATGGGATGGCAAGGACTGTAGTCGTCGTATGATATCTGTAGCCACTTCTTTGTGTGATTAGTGCATTTTGCTGTGCTAGTTAGTAAACACACAAATCGAGCAGCCATAACATTAAAACAGTGGACAGATGACATGAACAACTCCGAATAATCAGTTCTTGAAGGATTTTGACAAGGAGTCGATTGTGACGAATTGAGGATCTCAGACGGTCGGAGCATCTCTAATCCAGCAGGTCTTGTGGCATGTTCCCCGTATGCAGAGGTTAGTAACTACTGTACCAACAGTGCTCCAAAAAAAGGACAAGCATAGAGTGTCATGTGCACCCAAGGATCACTAAGGAAGTGGGGATCACTAAGGAAGTGGGAAGAAAGGTATCAGAAACACGCCTTTGCTTTGGTTGACTGTCCCGTATCCACCACCGAAGCGCCTATGACGTGCACCCGAGCATTAGAACTGTTCCCTGTAGCGATAGAAGGAGGTTAAATTTCAAGATAGAATATTATATAGTCTCATTTAGTTAAATAAAAACCACAAGAGAACTTTTTTTTTTATCTGAGATCAGAAAATCAACACAATTTTCACCTTCAGTGGTCTGTGATACAAGTGCTTAGCGTTCGCCTAATAACTCTTCCCTCTGTAGCAGTAGGACATTAAAGGCAAATGAATATTATAAGTACATTTTTAAATTCATACTTCAAGGTAATTAAAATTTGAAGAAGAAATATGAAGGAATTTGACATCTTTGTTATTATTATTATTATTATTATTATTATTATTATTATTATTATTATTGGAGGTTTTTTTTGGACAAAAAAAGCTTAGGCTATTAGATTCAAAATGATGGACTTTTAAACTGTGATGCAGTGTACCAGCATGAGGCTCATGAGATAATTAAGTTCATTGCAATTTGCATGCTGACTTTTCTCGAACGGACCCGCGGCTACAAACACGCAGAGCGGAGTCACGTGAGCGTGTCGGGATGGTTGAGATCTGTCGAGATCTCAGACAGATCTCGGGATGGTTGAGATCTGTCTGTGCAACCCTATAAGATAAGCAGAAATGCGTGTCGTTTTCATGCCTGCGTAATAATCCCATTTGCGCTGTGACGCATCACAGGAAAGTCACGCTCCTGGTGAGCTGTAGCAAATATGAAACAGCAAAAATAAATAAATAAATACCGTGTACAATTATCATATTATGAAATATACTGTGTGTGCTTGAAGAGAACCGAGGCATCATTCTAATCACTGGGATCGATTTAACGACGCTCTGCCAGCATCAATGGACAGACTAGACAAGCCTTCAGGATAATGTCTATAAAAATCATTCCAGAAACAAATCTTTTATCGAAAAAACCGTGATTATAAACACAGCCTGAGAGCTACAGCACTTCCTTGACATTTCTGCTATTCCCAATAGAATGGCATCTTCCCCCCACCCTCAGGATCTGGCATTTCACATGTTAATGTGTTTCAGTTACGGGACGCCCCATTTTTTTCTTCTCTGCCTGTGGCTAATTATCCTAATTTGGCTTGAACGGGAAACCTATTAATTTCAAATTGAATCTGGGTTTAAAGCGAACACTCCGAATTCTGCCGTCTTCTGTCACCATGTGGCATAAATATGCGTGTATGTTACATTGGGTACATTTTTAAAATCGAATGAGCTCAATTGGCCTTTGATTTGTTTATTTATTTCATTATTTATTCCGAATAACCCCCCCGTTATCGTTCTTTTTAAATGATTCGCAGTCATAAATGTACTTGGATCCTGTCTAAAATGTCTTCTGTTCGTTTTCTTTTGTTGTGTTGATGACATTAAGCTCCCTACCCCCCTTTTATTTTGGTGCAGCTCATATACTATTCCCTAGGGGTCAAGCGTTTTTGCCCATTAGTTTAGAATGACATTTTTTGAGTGTTTCGGAACAGATTCTATTTCCCATTTGGTTTTCCATAATTGTTCTGTGTACCGTGCCACTTGTATGCTTGCAATATGACTGCTTCAGACACAACTGTCCATACATACAGTAGGTCATGCAAGAGGAATCGATTCCCGATCCGTCGCCATTATGAGAAAAAAACATCTTTTGTGCTATGATGGATGCTTTCTGCGCATATAAGATATAATGTACAGTATGTTAACATCTATGTAATATAATATTAAGTGATTAAAAACACATCGAGACCACCTATGGGGACTAAATTGTTGCATTTGGAATAAAATGGTGCAAGAAATGGAGCTGTCAAACAAGGACATATAACAAATAACCTCATAAAACCGCCATAAAGTGCAACCCAAAATAAACTTGGGAATAAATCTAGGTTTAAAAAGACGAGATTCAAAAAATTGCTTTCAGGAACGTTTACTTCTCGTTTTGAAACCTTGGTATTCTTATTGTTGTGCTTTTTAAAAAACTCTCACGGGTAGCCTGAAACGTACAACAGAACCGTTTTTTTGCCACTTTATTGACATCTGTAATTTTCCCAGCAGAATGATTTCCAACAAAAGTGTCACAGCACATATTAGTGTAATTTACTACACGGATACGGATGCTTTGGGATGCCGTTGTTTATTTCCAGCGCGTGTCTCATTAGTCAGAATTGGCCGTAGTCCTCGAAGACCTATTAGCTAAAAGTTGGGGAGCGTCTGGTGCTTATGGATTGTGTTGTTATTGTCAGTGAACAGATTCATTAAGCAGCACACGCTCTCTTAATATTCATTATCTCCGCTCTTCCCCTCAGGACGTGCGCTTAGTCATCATGCCCAAACGGCTCTGTGAAGCATTGACTGACACTGACTAAAGGCAACGCTTTAGCAGATTTGTGACCTCCTGAGCTACTCTGTCTCTCTACTCGAGCTGCTGATTCCACTCAGAGCTCTGGGGTAGCGTGTTTTAGAGAGCTGTCACGTTAGATTGAATGCTTTGCCATTCCTTCAGGCTCAGAGCTCATCAAAGATTAAAAGGAAGGTCTGTCAGCTTCTGTAGCGTAGGATGCATAGATGGCAATTCTGACCACTCAGTAGTACAGTATGTGTCCTTATGAATTACACCATGACATCTGGATTCCCTGTGTAGGTTTCGCTCGAAATCCAAATGCTTGTCACCTTGATGAGACGAACATGCCTGGAAATCGCACTTGATCACTTCTGCTAGCACCATTTCTTATAGATCGGTCTGAAACACACACCGCTATATTTTATAGGTAGTACAGACTTCAGGATATAAGTCCAAGCGTTCTGTTTCAGGTTTTACAGTCTTCTATAGTAGGAGTCTTCCTTCCCATAGAAGATAGTTGTCTTTATGTTAAATTAGGACTGATTTCTCTCCAAAGCACAAATTTTGCACTAAAAGCCTCAGGGAAATATTGTAACATGTGCAGAATAAGATTATATGTACATACGACAGTGGACAAAAGGGAAAATCATTAGCTAAACCAGGCATGCAAACGCTCCAATAATGTTAGCTGGGTAAAGTGGATTTCTTTCTATAGATTAAAGCACAGGTTCCTAAACAAGGGTCATTCGGTGTAGATTATGTTTTATTCAGCTTAATTAAAATGTATACAGTACTTTCTACTCATACAGTTTTTTTTTCTTCAAAATTCCTGATGCAGCTTTGGCAGAAAACTACTTGAATTGGCAAAAGTGTAAGTACAGGATTCTTCTTTTAAACTCCACCCAGAAGAGGTTCACACTGTATGTAATGTACTTTCTACAAAAGCTGGACTCACATTAAAGTGACGTGACATACGGCTAAGTACGGTGACCCATACTCCGAGTTCGTTCTCTGCATTTATCCCATCCAAAATGCACACACACTCAGCAGTGAACGCACACACACTGTGAACACACACCCGGAGCAGTGGGCATCCATTTATATTGCGGTGCTCTGGGAGGACTTTGGGGTGGGGTTTTTTTGGGGGGGGGTTCGGTGCCTTGCTCAAGGGCACCTCAGTCGTGATATTGCCGGCCCGAGACTCGAACCCACAACCTTAGGGTTAGGAGTCTTACTCTCTAACCCTGCGTTGAACACATGTCAATGGAATTGTGCAATGCGATGATATCACATGACACGTCCTGGCTAAAATCTACTGAAAATCTGCATTAATTATGAAAATTCAAGCGCCTCATAATTTTTTGGTAAAGTAAATAATTAAATAATTATTTAAATAATGAAACAAGTATTTAAATAATGAAACAAGTATTTAAATAATGAAATCATTAACACACACCCACATGAACACACATGAAATCATTATTTAAATAATGAAACAAGTATTTAAATAATGAAATAATTATTTAAATAATGAAATAATTATTTAAATAATGAAACAAGTATTTAAATAATGAAAAGTATTTAAATAATGAAATAATAAATGAAATCATTACTTTTGAAATGATTTTTTTGTGAATCTTAGAAAGTTTTCCGAGAGCTTGTCAGCGTGTTTAACGGTTTGACTAGGAGACAGGGACTATTTGTCTCCGACATCCCTTCATTTAATCCTTCAGATATACATAAAGTATGCATGGAAGTGTGTGAAGGAACAAGTGTTTGGTTTCATCAGTTTTTCCACATACCTGCTTCAGAAAATATTGTCTGTCATCCAGACTCTCTCTGAAAAAGACATTTCAAAGTCATCGCAAAACCTTGAAGTGTTGCATGATGCTACCTATCAAATGTAGTCGTAACAAAGGCAACTACGGATAAAAAAAAACAAACTAATATCTTGGACAATATATCTGCGTGTCCTGGGAAATCTTGGCTTCAGATGGCTTCATGCAGTCTTGAGTTGTTCAGCTTATTAAGCAGGAGTTAAATACCTGCTATTGTAATTATAATTAATGTAAGCTGTTTTGGAGAAGCTTGTAAAATCAGACATTAAAAGTTGTATTAATTTAAATCCCATTTTGTTTCTAAATCATTCATTCATTCATTTTCTACCGCTTATCCAAACTACCTCGGGTCACGGGGGGGCCTGTGCGTCATCGGGCATCGAGGCAGGATACACCCTGGACGGAGTGCCAACCCATCGCAGGGCACACACACACTCTCATTCACTCACGCACACAAACACTATGGGCAATTTTCCAGAGATGCCAATCAACCTACCATGCATGTCTTTGGACTGGGGGAGGAAACCGGAGTACCCGGAGGAAACCCCCGAGGCACAAGGAGAACATGCAAACTCCACACACACAAGGCGGAGGCGGGAATCGAACCCCGACCCTGGAGGTGTGAGGCCACTAAGCCACCGTTCCCCCCTGTTTCTAAATCTTGAATTATTGAATTTTCCATATGAATGGCTCACAACTAACACTGAGATTCCTGAGATTCAGGTTTCAGCATCCTTATACTGTATATTAATTTATTAATTGCAATTTCTTGCATCTACAGCGTCTGAATGGAGCCAGTGTACACTCATTGAGGGCTCTATTAGGAAACACTAAATGATTACTAATACTGGGAAAGGCATCTCTTTGCACTCGTCAGATCTTTGCTGGTTTCTTGAAACCAGTTCAAGACAACCTTTGCATTGGGACTTGACGCATTATCGTGCTGGAGAAGATGATGGTAAATTTTGCACATGAAGGGATGCAGATGGTCAGCAACAAAACTCAAATCATCTATGGCTTTCAAGTAGTGATTAATTACGGGGTTCAGGGTGTGCCAAGGAAACATTCACCCACACCTTTACACCACCTCTGTTCACACACGGCAGCTGTTGGCCCAAATTCTGACACTACTGTACCATCTATGTGCTTCAGCAGAAATGGAGATACATCAGACCAAGCTCCATTTTTTTCTACTCTTCAACTGTCCAGTTTTAGTGAACAGTGCAGAACCATTCTGTTCTTGGCTGACAGAAACAAAACCCTATCGTCGTATCTTCACGTTGTATCCCATCTGCCTCGAGTTTTGACAGGTTTTTTTTTTACTTTGACTTTTCAGGTTGCCACATTTGTACAGCGTGGTTATCTGATTTAGAGTAGCCTTCAAGTCTGCTCAGATCGCTCTCTCCATCCTCTATCGACCTCTCTGATCGACATCTCATCCGTCCTCAGAAATGCAGTAATGCTGGGTATTTATTGCACCGGTCTGACCGTACTCTAGATACTGTTGTGTGTGAAAATCCCAGGAGATCGGCAATTTTAGAAATACTCGCACCAACCAGTCTGGCACCAACAATCATGTTATATGGTCAAGATCTCCTGTTCTGGTGGTTAATGTGAGCTTCACTTGAAGCTCCTTGTTCGTATCTGCCTTCTTCATAAAAAATTGCACACGCACATGATGGGCTGATAAGAAGATTGCATAAACATGTAGGTGTACTAATAAAGGTGTTCCTAATGACGTGCTCAGAGAAGCACTACTGTACACTCACCGAGCACGTCATTAGGAACACCTTTATTAGTAAAAAGATTTCATTTGGACAGCAAATATTTACAATACAATATTTGCTATCCAAATGAAATCTTTTTCATTCATTTAGAGCTTATGGACATTTCACCCAGGTCTGTGTGTCTGAGAGAAAGCCCTGGACTGATTTGTGCCTCGGCTTTCTCGCTTTTTTTAATATTTGCACACCGTTAACATTCGTTCAGTTAGTGGACTTAACTATAAAAGTCCATCACCATTAACGTCATCACCAAACATCATAATTTATCATACGTTCTTTCCTAGTTAGTCAAAAGGTTTCCCTATTGGTTTTAAAAGCTTTTTTTTGCATGATTCAGAACAGGATTTGATTTCCACTGAGCATTATTTTCCTAGGATCTTCTTTCTCGTTTTAGGAACCATTAAGCTATTTTTGTGTGCATCATCACCAATCACAATCAGTGTTACGGTCCTTATCCTCACTTATAAATGCGCGTAATACCATTTAGGATGCTCAAACAAGCGTGACCTGTACAATAAGGCCCGGATTTGGTCACATCTTTTATTCTTTCTTCACTGCCCCACTGTTTGCCCTTCCAGACATTACAGTTATAATTTAATCTCACATCATTATCTTCCTAATGGCTTTGCCACTTATGCTTGGAGAGGTACAGCACATGTTGACTTCCCCTCCCTTTCTCCCTGGTTTAATCAAATTACAATGACACTTGAGATGGCATTTGAATCATTCAAATTATTTCAGGAATAAGAATGATTGTAATACGATTATCGAGAGGCGCTGGATTTGTGAAAAGTGTTCAACACTGGGTAAAGTCGATGCACAAAATCTAGCTCATAATCCTGAGCAGAACAGTCTTTAGTAGGTCACGGAAAGGTTCGATTTTCAAAACCTGATTAGTCAGAGGGTGTTGATTAACATGGCTGTTGTGGTTGTAGATAATGTGCTCGTCGAATATATTATTGTTACTATAGTAACACATTTATAAGGACTTATTTATTTAGTGTGTAACCCAATTTTTCCACCTCAAAGCTAGGCTCGAATCGCAGACTCACTCACTCACGATTGTATTTATTTATTTATTTATTTATTTATTTATTTATTTATTTATTTATTTATTTATTTATTTAATCTGTGAGAGTAGGAAAATATGAAATGCTTATGCCATAAGCCTCACGATCTCTAGGGACCCTCCTCAGCACTCGTTCACCTTAGCTGTGTCGGGGCTGTGGAGAAAATCTACGTTTTTATCTTAAAACAGTCAAAACGTTAAGGAATATTTAATGCGACGCACATCCTAAACCTCAGGCATAATTCATCGAATATTCTAACTTCCTGCCAGGGCAGTGCTGCATAATAGAAGGAAATGTATGTTTTTAAAAATAATAATTGCAATATTAGTATATTTTGTAGCTTCCCGAGGTAAAGCAGGCCGTACCGCTCTCAACACGCTCAATCGAACTAAAGCCGGCGTTCCGGTACGAATGCTGGAACCAGACCAGCTTCTATTTATGAAGAAGGACAGGTTTAAATGAGCCTTGTAGAAAACCCAATCCTCATGTAATGAACCATATTGAATATTGTGGTGAGGATTCAGGCAGGCAGGATTTCTATCCTTCCTCTTGTGCACAACAGAGCTGTTATTATATTTCTCTTGTTTTTTTTCCTTTTTTTTTTTTTTATATAAAAATGTATATTGAGAATCGACCTGCCTTCCGTCTCCTTTGTGTTTATATAAGTGAACACGGAGACCAAATCAAAAGCTATAAAAAATTGCCATTTATGTAAATCCCAAGCATGAAGTAAGGATTTTTTTTATTATTGTATGTTCAGTGACATGATTTTGAATGTGAGTACTTAAAAAAAATCACCATAGCTTTATAGCTCATATGCAGAAGTATAGATCTAGGAATGACTCATGAGAACTGTTTTAAGAGTTTCAAGTCCTCATTCATGTCATCAGTGTTTGCTTCTGTCTCCAAAACACGAATACTACTTCAAAATCAGGTAGACGAAGGAAGTATTGTCTGCCCTGTACCTCTAAAAAGAAGCTAAGCTTCGTTCTAAGCGAGTCAGCTTGCTAGCTAGACGTAAATATAAATAAACAAACAAACAAAAAAATACAAATAATAAAACATGACTTTATACTTAATTAAAAAATCGACCAATTACAAAGATCTAGTAAAATATCAAGCTGTACTAGTGTTAAAGATAAACTGTTTACGAGCTGGTTAAGGATAGCGGTTGCTACTGCAGCTCCGAGTATGGTGTCCAGACCGATGTTTCAGTGATTGACAGGTAGTTATGAGTTTTCCGCTTCAGATGTCGTCTCTTCAGTATTGTGTTTGTGAGATTGCATGATCAAGCCAACTCCAGGATATACTGAGGAGCTTTCGATTTTTCAAAACGAGCGATTTTCTGCAGATTTGCGCTAAGACGCGTCATGACGTCACCACAACACGCATTCAGCCTAAGGACCCTTTCCTTCAAGTGCACTGAACATGAGTACAGCTCTCATAGAACTGAATTAAACGTGTGTCTTCACCGGTGGTCGAGAATAAGAAGAATCCCGCGCTTGCGATTTGCACTGGTGAACATTTCATTACCACGTCGTATTGACGTTTTAGGAAGGGTCACGTTACCCATGTAGTCTTTAAAGCTTTCGCCTTTGGAGAAAAGAAAAAAAATCAGCGATTAGGAAAATAATCCCTCGTTTACTTTCCTACACTGCTGTTCGTGACTGTTCTTGATAGGCTGCGTGAATCTGCGTGAAGCCAGAGCTTGAAGGAAAATCAGCTCCAGCCTTAACTTCATAGTGCCACTGCTGTTCCTGGTTAAAAATAATTCACTTTCATCCATCTTCTTAACAACAGATAATGAGATTGATGTGAATGCCATATAGACAGACCATATATTTAGGTGGGGTATTTGTTACTCAAAAGAGAGGTAAGGCTTTGAGCTGCTAGCCCTGAGCTTTGACGGTGTACTTTCACAATCCCAGCACTAACCGTTAGTTCGCCGGGCCTGGGAATTGTCATGCTTGCAGCCAAAACGTTGTTGCGTAGTCCTTGCTGCAAAACGCAACACTCACAGTAACACTTATATAACACTCCAGGCTTTGCTGCACCTAACTTTGCTCAGATGTACTTTGTACTGTATGCAGCACCTGTACTGTGATATTGCATAAAACTCAATATGGCATGTCTGATGATTGATCCCAATCTCATAAACGAGTATGAATAAGGGTCTCTGCAAGAATATTGTGTTTGAGAGAAGCCAAGCACCTAGAAAATACATCGTACATCTTCAGTTCCTGTGCGCTTTGTTTGAAACGAGACACCGAAGAAAGAAACTGAACTAATGTGAGGATCAGGGCCCACGTTTACTGTTTACACTTTGCATCTCAATGAGGAATTAGCCCCAGCTGACGTTGAGCGATTGCTGCTCGGGTTCTCGAGCTGATATTAATCACATTAGAAGAGAAGTCCATTAAGTCTGGTCCTGATAAAGACTCCTCTCTACCGGTAGAGCTCTCTGTGTGGGAAGCAGGATTATCCATTAGGCTCAAATCATTGCTCTCGAGAGCTGTAGGTGTCGATGTGCTACAGAGGTTTACGTGTGATTTTTGCTGGATCTTTTACAGCACCTCGCTTGCGCTTGCTTATTATTATTTTTTTTTAACTACGAACGTAGCACTACGGATCCATCTGGGATTTTTTTCACTCGAACCTAATTCATGTTTTCGAACCATATTTTTTTTTCTTTACACAGCCTTCATCACTGATGTTATTTAGGTATAGAATTTCAAACTATATTTATGTCTCATTCACAGTTTTTACACACTGGATTTAAAGAAAGGATGCGGTTCGTACCGGAGATATGGAGAACAACGTGGGAGTTCTTTTGGGAGAACTGAGATAACACTACTGTAGTTTCTTCAAGATACAGAGAAATCTGACAATGTGACACTAACACATTTACCCAACAGATTTCCTGATCCTTTAGGAAAGTGATATTATAAGTGACATGCCAAGCAATGCCATGCTTTTGTTGTTTCTTAATACACTTTATATATAAATATATATATATATATATATATTCTATATATATATTATATATAAATCTCTTTTTTTTGTGGCTGGGAGCAAAGAAAATACAGACAAAGGATTAGGGTTGAAGGTTCAAAAATCATCGTGTCACATACGTGTGATGTAACGTAGTGAAATATTTTTTCTTAGTTGCTCGTCCAACAGCGCAACAGAAAACAGAACCAACAACGAGCTAAGGACGTATTCACACGTAATAAAAATAAAAAGTAATCCGTAAAGCCAACTGTAGCGGTCTATGGACAAATATAATGTGAAATAATAGAATGTACGTATAATGTAGAATGTTAAGTATAGAGCAAGCAAACATGTTCCCCTATTGCGCAAAACTGTTTTATAGCCTATATGTGTGTGAGGTAGGGATACGCAGACAAAATTATAAATCATGCACATTTGTATTCAAATAAATGTTCAAGTTCAAACAAACCAGTAGAGAGAATTCGTATATTTTAGGTAACAAGAACAGGAAACGACCATGTAAGGAAACTGCTCGTGGTGGAAAGCCAAATTGATAATAACTATGGTTGATGTAACAGATCATGGTTAATTAACTTGCTCCTCATAAAAACCCGGTTACTCTCTCTCTCTCTCTCTCTCTCTCTCTCTCTCTCTCTCTCTCTCTCTCTCTCTCTCTCTCTCTCTCTCTCGCTTCTCCGTCTTTCTTGTGCTTTTTTTTTTTTTTTTTTTTTTTTTTTAATTTGCAAAGCCCCGGTTTGACATCATCGTTTCCATATATAGCCTCGTGGCCAGAGTATGATGCGCTCTGAGATCGAGCGACTAATTATAACATGATATTCCCTGCATCTGGAACCACTGAGGCTTCTTCATTTAAAATGAGCTAGTATGTAATTTCACTAAAGCGTAAACATCAACACTCAACTTAAGCAAACAGAAAGAGTCGTCGTTGGTACAGTAGTCGAAATATAGTTTGCAGGTATTGGTTCCATTTTAAGTGACTTATAAAGTAAAGGAAATGTTTCAATATGATTTTTTTTTATCGTTTTTTGCATAAGGCTACAAGATTGTATGTTAGTATCATGATCCCCTCTTCCAGGGAACCTCATTCCTCCCTGCTGACAAGTTTCGATTAGATTGTATGTTCACTGAGCTACACTTTGACTAGAGCTATTCCTGTCACCCAGCCACATCTCTGGACTGACTGTTAATGAGTCTCACAGATTCAATGTTTCATGAAAATGCATTCTCTTCTATAGTAGAAAATGAGAAATGTGTACGGATGGGAAAAAAAACCAAAACAAAAACAACTCTAAAATATGTCCATAATGTGTTAAGGGAAAAAAGAGTGGTGTTAGTGTGGTTTAGTGCTACCAAGGTCTCACTGTTGAATCCTATGCACAACCACTCAGATTAATCTATGCCCTGACAGCTCCTAAGCACATTATGAAGTAAAATGAACCGATGTGAAGTCTTACAGTTCTCTGAAGCTTCTGTGCGACCTTTTGAATTCATCCGTGTGTCTGATAAATGTCCTCTAAGGTCACCACATTTGATGAATCATGGCTCTAATTTGACAAAGAGCTTTGTTCTTCTTGGCAGCATTTCTTTGGTGTAATTTAAATGGAAAAGCAATTATTTAAAAAAAAAAATAGATTTGATTTTGCAGGTGAAGAGCAGTGCTCTGTGTCGTCTGTTGCTCGGCTGTGAACTCGAGCACAACAGAAACGAAGAGTTTCCAAGGGCTGGGTTGAGTATTCCACATGCTGCTGGGATTTTTACACCCAGTAGGGAGTCTGTAGAGAGAGAGAGAGAGAGAGAGAGGTCAGGGGAGATGACATGGTTAGTCTGGTCAAATCTGAATGGAAGGTTAGATATTTGTTGCATCGCTATATCCGGATGCCTATATATTAGGTTTAAGATCTAAAGGAATA
The DNA here is from genome assembly GCF_022655615.1 of Tachysurus fulvidraco. Lineage (NCBI taxonomy): Eukaryota > Metazoa > Chordata > Actinopteri > Siluriformes > Bagridae > Tachysurus > Tachysurus fulvidraco. Next base: position 5,556,827 of record NC_062537.1, read on the forward strand.
TTTCTGATCTAGGCACAATGGTGGTTCAAGAGCGTTGGCAACGTTTGGCCCAAATCTGGTCAGAATGTTACTTAGAACCTTCTCAGCCAGTGTGCTAAATTTCAAATTGACAAATCTTTTCACCAGATGGTTCTATGGGGAAGACCAATAGAAACCCCGCATCACTACTACTACTACTACTACTACTACTACGACTAAAACTACTACTACTACTACAGCAATATATTATATTATGTTCATAGTACATATCCTCCTGTATATTTCTGTTTATAGTAATAACAATATATTTTGTTTATAGCACAAAACCGTCTGTACATTTCAGTTTATAGTAATAGCCATCTGTGTATTATGTCCATAGCACATATATATTCATCTGTATATTATATTCATAGTACATACACATCTGTAAATGACTAATTATAGTAATAGCCATATATTTTGCTACAGCACATATCCTTTTGTAAATTTCAGTTTATAGTTCTAGTCATCTGTATATTATGTTTATAGTACACACACATCTGTAAATTACTTCCATATTACCACTTTATTTAACTTATTTAACTTTTGTAAACACTACAGTATATCCTGCACTTGCCTTGTACTTGTATATGTGTAATGACAATAAAGTTGAATCTAATCTAATCTAATCTACTACTACTACTACTACTACTACTACTACTACTAATAATAGCAATAACATAATATTACAATAACATAATATTAGTAATTATGAAAGCATCTAGTGCAAGAACCAGGAATACAATTATTCGTAATATCATTCATTGCAAGATTGCTTGTTACTGGCAGCATTGTAGTAGCACAGGTAAGAGGTTTGATACTGAGCAGAAACTCCGATTTTGTATCAGATCGGATTATGCATATTGTACGTTTTGATCCACTGGCATACTTTCTATCCTTTCCCTCAAACTACCTGATTCCCCTACAGCTCTGAATAGCATAGAGGCTTCCATTAATACATGTGAAACCACCACATAATTTCCAGCTGCTGCTAATGCGATGTCAAAGGGCAGCTGAGAATGTATTCATGAGCACACAGGTACCAGTGACACTCAAATTGATGGTCAGAGACAGCAATGCCATCTTTCCCACCAAGTTAGGCTGTATAGGATGGTTGTAGGCTCATCAGTATTTGAGCCTTTGCAGCCTATAGATGAGAAAGCACTGTATAATATTACATTTGAAATCATTTTTTGAGCAAAATCGTTTCTGAATTAAGAAAAAAAAATGTGATTGCATAAATATTCATCCAGAATACAGAACAGAATAGGACAAAATGAGAGACGTTGGAGTTGCAGATAAGTGACGTTATAAAATGCGTCTTCCTCACCAGCCATCTGTACATCCTCTTGAACTTTCTTGGGGTCACAGACTCTGCTTTGCACTTTATACCTGTCCTGTGGGAGTCTCAGAATGCCAGCACAGCCCCAGAGACGCCATTGAGGATTTTGATACGAAGGTCAGGCTCGATATACTATTTCAGATCAGTGCATTTGACTTTACTGTTCTTATTTCAGTTTGGACCTCCCTGAATCTCTGAAGGACTGTAACGTTAACTAACTAACTTTTTGTTTTTGTGCAAGTGTAGCATGCTTGTCAGGTATGACAGCTGATTCTATAGATTTAAGCAGGTTATTTTTGTTTGTCAGGGATGTACAGTACAGGTGACCATTAGCTTTTCCCAAACAATTTTTGGTCAACAGTTCAGTAATTGGCAATAGACAATATAGAGGCTAGTTTTTTAATACACTTTACCGGCCACAGGCTTCAGAATGAGGGTAGTGTTATGGTAAGCTGATTGGTTTACATTGTGCTTTATCTACACCGCTACTACAATGCTGACCTGCCAGTAACAAGCAGTCTCGCACTCGGTGTTATTACAAATAATTGTATTCCTGTTTTTTTTTCCAGTAAAAAAGCTCTGTGAACTTTTCCAATCCCATGACAATCTCTACACTTGAAAGAATGACTAAATGACTCCTCGGGTCATTTAGATACCGTATTTGTCTTCCTGCTTGAAACCAGCACATGGGAATACAACTGGTTATAGCACACTGGAAGCCAACCGGTGTATCATAACAAGATGTAGTTCCTTGTGCTGGTTTTAAAATATTCAAATATTATGCTCTTAAATTAAGTGTACAATTCATATTAATACCATGAATCTTTTTGTATATTTATTAAACCCATAGTGTGTTTATTCCTGAAATTTCTATCAACAGGCCTACTTATGGTTTGGATAATACTGACCCATTCTAATGTAGTTTTGGGTTGATATTAATCTTAGAACCAGTTTGTATTAACACAAGGATATACAGTATGTACAGTATATATAAGTTGATATATAGATATCAGCCAAATTGCTATCCTTCATGGTAGAGGTCTTCTCCGGGCTAAAGAAATGTACCCGACCCGAAGTGACCCGAATCACTTTTTACCCGAACCCGACGTGCATAATTTTTTTTTTTTGACCTGACCCGTTGGCAATATTTTTTTAACCCGACTGGACCCGAATGTTGCATAACTCTACACTAAAGCAACCACTACAGCGTGGATTAAAAATTGATTGACAGGTCTGTTTCAACGAAAATTAGCTTACCGCCAGCCACACGTCGCCACCCACATGTCGCAAGCGGTCATGGCAAACAGAGGAGAGGTTGGAAAAGGACTCGAGTCGAAGCACACACTAGATACAGTAGTTCGGGTCTTCTCGGGTCCGTTTGGTAAAAACACATTCATTTTAAATTCCCCGAGACCCGATGCCGCTATTATTATACCTGACCCGTGTCCGAGGTACACGTGAAACTTTTAGACTCGGGCCGGACCTCGGGTTTGACCCGTGAAGACCTCTACTTCAGGGGCATCTGGGCTTTATTTTCCTAACAACTGCTGTAGACAAAGAATAATCTGTTACATAGAATAACATTTTGTTAGTAATTATTGACGTATCTAACATGGTTAATCCATAGTCATGAATTTCCAGTGTGCATTCTGCACCATTAGGTTTAAACTGGCAGATATCCTCCACCTTGGGACTAGATCTTGCAGTTATTATTGAAGTAATTGGTCAGTGGGTTGGGAGCTGTTTGATATTCAATTGCTTAAGAAAATACACTTAATGTGAAAATGTTCTGTGCATCCTGTTTTTTTGTGGCCTTTTTAAAAAATGTTTTTTTTCCCCCCTAAAATTGTTATCAGCTGTGTATTTGGTATTTGTCCCAAAGCCTTCTGGTCAGCTATTTCCTAGTAAACAAGCAAACAAAGAACAAGAAACGCATTGATATTTGAGCTTTTGGTGGAAAGCGGTGCTACAGTTTATTAATAACTATGACATATAGACGTTCCTCGAACACTTTTGGAGATTTTCTCAGTATCTGTTTTCTTTAGTGGATTTCAGGCTACATTATATATATATATTTTTTTGTGCGTTTGATAAATGACCCTTTTGGGCAAAAAAAATCTGCTGCTTGTTTCATGGAATGCACACGTTAGATCGTAGACTATTTGCATGGAGATCACAGTCACCATCATCGATCCATCCATCCATCCATCCATCCATCCGTCCATACTTTCATCTATTTTCTGTACCACTTATCCTACCCAGAGAGACACCCCATCACTGGGAACAATTGCACACACTAAGGACAATTAAGAGATGCCAATCAGGCTACAACACACGTCTTAAACTGAGGGAGGACACCGGAAAACCCAGAGGAAACCCCTGAAGCATGGCGTAAACATGCCAAAAAAAAAAGGGTGGAGGCAGGAATCAAACCCCCAACCCTGGAGCTGTGAGCTATGTGCTAATCATTAATCCACTGTGACTTACCCCACCCTAACTGAACTACAATTGATGCCAAGCTAATTTGGAAATGTGAAAGGAAAAAGTGCTGACCTTATTGGTGGTTTATTTTTCTGAAGGTTTTTTTTTCTTCTTATGACTGTTGAGCAGTCCTGCGCCTGTATATTCTAGTTACAATAAGTAGTTGTACCAAAAGCAGAGAAATTGTTAACATATTTTTATGGAATGAAGATTGATTAAGCCCGATGCTGTGTTATGAACGCAATGTTTCACTGTGCAGTGCAGAAATCTACATCCCCCAGCCATATTCCTCCCTCAGCACAGATTGTGTGGGTAGGCTATATCATTTCTTCATCTCTGAGTAAGTGCAGTTGCCAGCCTGCCGTGTTACCTCATCCGAATGTTGTGGCAGACTTATCACCATAAACCGCTCATCTGCACTTGATGAACAATCGCTCTTTAGTTTAATACCAAAAATTGCTCAGTTGGCACTTCAAAATTACAGTTTTGTTAACGTTTTATTGAACACTTTATCTTTAGTCGTTCATGTACTGTACACAGAGTCCGGGTGTCTTTCCAACTGAATAAATATTTCAGTAGTCCTGTGGCGCCTTACATTAGATCATTAAAAACCTGACACATCCTGCATTTTCAGCTTGTTCTGCAGAAAAACACCATGGGCTTTATGTAAATGTGTCTTTACACTGAGAGCTTCTCGATAATTTTGATTCTCTCTGCATGTTCTGCACATAGACATTCATCTAACAGCTTGAATGGCTCTAATGGTCACAGTTACCTCACAGGGGTTGCTTTAGCGCGGTCTCCACTGAGACTCACACAGTTCCATCCAGTCACAGTACATTAGGCTTGAGCGAAAGCATGTGGAGAATGGAGAGGCAGAAAATACACCAATTAAAGGCTTTAGTCACACATGTAAACTCAGACTGTGCATGGGCTTGTATGTATTTGCAGACTTGCAAAGGCTTAGCGTTTGTTAAAGGACTGGGGTTAGTAGTTGTGGTGTTTCTTGGTGTTTATTTAATGTTTACTTTATTTAATAATAATAAGAAGACGACGAATAGTTTGTTGTGTTGGTTCCTCACAGCTCCTGGTTTGATCCTGAGCTCAGGTTGCTATATGAGCAGAGTTTCACATGTTCTCCCTGTGTTTGTGTGGGTTTTCCTCCTCTCCAATTTCCTCCCACTTCCCAAAAACATGCTGGTAGGTGTACTGACTATGCTAGAGTGCCCCTAGGTGAGTGTGTGTGTGTGTGTGTGTGTGTGTGTGTGTGTGTGTGTGTGTGTGTGTGTGTGTGTGCGTGTGTGTGTGTGCATAGTGCTTTGCAGCAGACTGCACTCCCATCCATGGCATACAGCATTCCTGCACCATGGCTGTTGTTTCTGGAATTTGTATTCTTCCATAACAACAATTTCAGACTAGAATAAAGCACTTACTGAGTCTAAACTAAAAATGCAGCTTATCCAAAATGTGTGAATTAGTGAATTAATAATAATAATAAAAAAAAAGTTCATCTTCCCTTACTTTGGCTTCCTGAATGTATCGGGGCTTATTAGGATCCTGAGTCTAATATATTTCCTGTAATAATCACTCTGACATTCAGGCTGTTTAACTGTCCACCATTTTTATTCCCGGAGATAATCAGAACTTCACTGTATATAACCTAAGGGAACTTTTAATGAACCTGACCTACTTTTCATACTTGGTTCATTGTAAAAGTTCCAGGACTGTATTTTTGCTTAAAATACTGATGAGTGGAACTCTTCACAAAAAAAAAACAAACAAAAAAAACAATGGGAATGGGAAAAATACATTATAGCATGATGAAGTAGACCAAAAAAAAAACAATCTCAATATTACATAATTCATGTGTGTATTATCATGTGTAGTCCATCATGTAACAAAATTTTCTTACGTTTCTTTCTTTTTTTTTTTAAACAGTAAACTGACAGCGCTAACGTTCCTGTCGTAGTTTTTGCTGTAGTCCAACGTATAGTCCAACAAGATACATGGCTAAAAGTTTGTGGACTAACCTCCACCTACTAACCTGCACTTTTCTAGGAAGGCTTTCTACTAGATTTTGGTGCATGGCTTGTGGGGATTTGTGCTTTTTGAGCTGCAAACACATTAGTAAGGTCAGGCTCTGTCAGACGACGAGGCCTGGGATACAGATAACTTTCAAGTTCATCCCACAGTTTGAAGGCTATTCAAGTTCTTCCACTCCAGCAAACCATGTCTTCCTGAACTATATCTAGTGTAGCTTTAACAAAATAATTACCCTGGTAAAGAAAAGACTTTTGTCGATGCTTGATCTTACGCACACTGCTGGCATGCTCAAAAAACCAGAACAATGTCATTGATATTGTAGATTAGAACGATATGTCATTTCAGCTGGCCGTACTTTTTTAATTTAAATGACAATTTGATGTTTGATTATTTCAGCATCCATTCATCCATTTTCTGTACGGTTTATATTACACAGGGACACAGGAGGCAGGGGATACCCTGGACAGGGTGCCAACTCATCACAGGGCAAAATCACACACACTCACACACACACACACTCATTCACACATTACAGTGAGGGGAAAAAATGATTTGATCTCCTGCTGATTTCGTACGTTTGTCTGACCATTAAATGATCAGTTTATCATTTTAATGGTAGGTTTATATTTTAGAGTGAGAGACAGAATAACAAGAGAAAAACACATTTCAATAAAGATATGAATTATTTGCATTTTAATGAGTGAAATAATATTTGACCCCTTCACAAAACATGACCTGGCACTTGGTGGCAAAACCCTTGTTGGCAATTGCATATGGCTAAGTACGGTGACCCAGCAGTGGGCAGCCATTTATGCTGTGGCGCCCGGGGAGCAGTTGGGAGGTTTGGTGCCTTGTTTAAGGGCACCTCAGTCGTGGCCGGCCCGAGACTCAAACCCACAACCTTCGGGTTACGAGTCAGACCCTCTAACCATTAGGCCACGACTGCCCCCTGTCATGCTGGTATACCCATCCGTGACCCATTTTCAATGCCATGGCTAAGGGAATAAGGTTTTCTTGATGTCCCCTTTAGCAGATAAACACCCCCTAAGCATAATGTTTCCACCTCCATGTTTGACAGTGGGTTGTTCTTGAGGAAAAGTTCTTGGCAAACTTCAGATAGGCCTTTACGTGTGCTTTCTTGAGCAGGGGAACCTTTTTTAGTCCTTTACCGCATACTGTAGTGTGTTACCAATCGTTCTGTTTGTGACTATGGTCCCGGTTGCCTCGTCATTGATGCGATCCTCCTGTATAGTTCTGGGATGATTCCTCACCGTTCTCATGATCATTGAAGTTTCACAAGGTGAGATCTTGCGTGGAGTCTCAGACCGAGGGAATTTGACAGTTATTTTGTGCTGCTTGGCGATGGTCATGTAGCCCATTAAAGCCTTGTGTACAGTAGGTCTACAATCATGTCCCTGACATCCTTGGACAACTCTTTGGTCTTGGACATGCTGGAGAGTTTGGAATCTGATTGATTGATGGCTTCTGTGGACAGGTGTCTTTTATACAGCTAACGATCTGAGATTAGGATCACTCCCTTTAAGAGATCTACAGGTAAGGGGGTCGATCTATACTCTATAGAGTGCTCTTAATCTCAGCTCATTACCTGTATAAAAGACACCTGGGAGCCAGAAAGCTTTTTAATTGTTATGGGATTAAATACTTTTTTTCACTCATTAAAATGCAAATAAATGTAGAACTTTTTTGAAATGCATTTTGTTGTTGTTGTTGTTGTTGTTGTTGTTGTTGTTGTTATTCTGCATCACACTATAAACCTGCCATTAAATTTCTAGACATATCGTTTCTTTGTCAGTGGGCAAACGTACAAAATCTGCCGGGGATCAAATAATTCTTTCCCTCACTGTACAGACAATTTAGCGTTGCCTACGGCACAGGTCCTTGGGCATATTTATCGTTCTGTTTTGCTGTTGTTATACCTCGCATACAGTATATATAAAAACACTTGGTAAACCTTGGATGTGAGATTTTGCCCAAATGTTATCCTGACAGATTTTGATTGACATTGTATTCTTTTGTTGGGTCAAACCTCCTACATAAACTTTTTGTCTGCAGTGTTCAGGAGGATCAAGGATCACAGCGCTGACAGCTTCAATGGTCTGCTAAAGAAATACTAGAGGCCAAAAGATTAAATATTCTGTTTACCAAACAATCAGATATCTGAAGTATACAGTCAGCTGCTGTACAAACAATACAGTGATCCCTTGTTTATCCTGGTTAATGGGGACCGGAAGCCCTCGCAATAGGTGAAAATCCGCGAAGTACAGTAGGATTGGCCCTAAGTTTGACCTTTTCACCGATGGTCATCATCTTCTTCTTCCTCTTGGGCTCACTAGAGGAATCTTTTGCAGGGGCACGGCGCTTAGGAGGCATTGTAAGGGCTTAACGAAAAGTTAATTTCGAACACAATACGCGAGACGCAGTTGACAGCGTGAACGAGAGAGGCGAGATACAACAAGGGAAGAAGCTGGGAGAGGATGCGATGATGCGCAGCCAATCAGCACAGATCTCATGCCGGGAACCAATCATGTGCCTTGTCTGAGTGCCCGTGGGTATGTACAAAGCCTCTTAGAGAGTTTCTCTCTTTGTCTGGCATCCTGGGATTGTGAATATGAATATTTTTGAAAAATCAGCGATGCACTGAGGCCGCAAAACTTGAACCGCGAAACTTGAACCGCGAAGTGGCGAGGGATTACTGTATACGAGTTGTGGACTTAAAGCTGAGAAGAGGATATAAAGGAAAGGAGGATCACATACTTATGAGTGCTTGCTTGGTGGTCAGTAGATTTTCCAGAATAGGAACGCTGTCGCTATCAGACCAGCTACTTTTAGCTGAAGTACTTAGTACCGAAGATGGGCATCATCTCAACGCTGATCCCATGTGGTCAGATGTAGTCATATAGAGCCACATGGATTCAGCCTACTGCTGTACATCAAACACACAGTGGGGAACAACATTGGAAACTCCATGTCCAGGTGAATATAACATGTAGTATATGTGATATGTACCAAAGGCAGGCTCTGTCCCTTCTGATGTTCTGCAAGCGTTGGCTAAAATCCTCTTGGCTAGGTCGTGCGATCAACTTTATTCAAAGCCCAAACATTAAAGACTAGGAGACAATCGCATCATCCGATAGTACGTAATATTATATAACATAAACCTGGTGTTATAAGACAGACGACAAAAAAACCGGCCGCGAGTAGCGGTACTGAGGCTTCCTACAATAAATATCACCTGATAAAACATCCGATGTTAATTAAACAGCTATTTTAAATCATGAGAAACAGAGTATGGTAATTAAAAATAAGCACAAGGAGCCATTGAATGTTCCACATTCGCACAAGGTTCTCTTCTTTCTGCATCCTTGCTGAAACCGCTCTGCACACACGGCTCACAAATGTTGACTTATGGCCAACATGGACAGAGCTCAATTAAAGGTTCTGTGACAGTATAGGTTTTGACGAGTACCAAAAGATGGAGCTGTATATAACGGTCCTGTAATTATTCATGCGCTATTCATGGAGTTTTGCATATATCAATATTTGTATGCTGCAATAAATGACATCTTAGCAAGTTAAAATATCTTAATCCAGTCGAATGAACCTGCTACTTCTTATTATACGATCACAATAAACCAAATCTAAGACTATTTCACTTGTTGTTTTTTTTTACGATTTTAATTTTAAGCATTCATTTTTAGAACGAGGTCAAATGGTCTGCCGAAAGAACAAGAACATTTAAAGCTTAAAATGGTCAAGATTTCTAAAAAAAAAAAAAAAGTTAGTAGATACATTTTACTAGATTCAAGATATTTTAACTTGCTAAAGTTTTTTTGCAGCGTAAGAGCAATTAATTAGAGGCAGTGGTGGCTCAAGTGGTTAAGGCTCTGGGTTGTTGATCGGGGTTCAAGACCCAGCACAGCCAAGCTGCCACTGCTGGGCCCCTGAGCAAGGCCCTCCCTGCTCCAGGGGTGCTGTATCATAGCTGCCCCTGCACTCTGACCCCAACCTCCTCAGTTAGGGGTATGTGAAGAAAAGAATTCCACTGTGCTGTAATGTATATGTAGCGATAATAAAGGCTTCTATGCCCCGTTCTTCTAATTACGATCAGCTTTACTAGTCACTAAAGCCCTATTCGGACGGGATTAGTTTTACGTGGGGGTAAAGGAATTACTACCAGAGATTCTCGGTGATTTTAGTCCCGTCCGAATGTGCCATCTTGGTAATCATTACGGACAATGTCAGTAAAGATTACGCCGACTTTTACCTTCTGTAAAAAGGTCCGGAAAAATTACCTCAGGTAATACTAATCCCGTCCGAAAAGACCCGCTGTAAAGATGTACGGTAAAATTCCGTCATTTCCTGTTTAAAAGTAGTTTTTGGTGCGTTTTTCAAGCATGGAGGCGCCAAGTTTGCGAACGTGATTACAGGAAGCAACATCATACGCACATGGCGACAAGGAGGTTACTGTGGTGCGTAAAGCGAGTTACCCCTCGCACTTCTGCTAGTTTTACTGAGATGTCTTGTCCCGTGCGAATTGGCCAAATAATATTACAGACGTCCTGAGGTAAAATTGCATTACTCCACGTCCCCACATAGAACTAATCCCGTCCGAATAGTGCTTAAGTCTATAGAATTAGTTGTGTATCAATTCTTCTGTCCTTTAAACTTTGTGACTTTATGTTGAAATTCGTGGAAAATTATGTGGAAATAATCTGATATCCCACACTTTTGTACTGTAAATTATGATTATGACTAGAACTATATATATATATATATATATATATATATATATATATATATATATATATATATATATATATATATAAATACAGTATATAGGCAGAATCTCATTGCCTTTCTGCTTGCTTGTGCTGCCATGAGTTAAAAAATCCAGTAATTTGAGTCAGGAAAAGTGGACAGAGGCTGGATAGGCTGTGTTATTTAGGCTGTTTGTTACTCTCAGGGGAGGGCAGTGTAAGCAGAGGGCATGCTGGGAAGAAGTCAATGTCTCCAGCTGGATCTCCTTTATCCGCACTGCCTAATAAAGGCCTGGGGTGCTCTTTTCTCAGTGCTGAAGGTCAGCCACCACGTTCACTAAAGAAAGAGACAGAGAGGGGGGGGGGGGTTTGTGCAGATACAGTATGCAGATGCTTATCGTCACTTTGCTGCAAAGGTAGACCGTGCACACTGGAAATAGTGTGAGATTTGTGTCAAATTTACAACAGTGCAAGCGTTTGACATGAATTACACGTCCATGAATGACCTATATGACATGCCATGCTTTGGCCTACACAAGTGCAGATGCATGTGGCCATCACATTAGTACACCAAAGAAAGTTATTACAGTAAAAGGCAACCTTTTATATACTGTATATGTATGTAGAAAGACTCATTTTAGAGAATATAAAAGACACATTGAGAGTTTCTTCTCTTTGACATTACAGGACAGATAAACCAACGTCATGAGGTGCAACCATGGGCACAAAACAAGCATGCAATGTATCTAAAATTAACATTCAATGCCGTAGCCCTTCACGCAAACTGCACCTGGCACCTCTTACTAAATGTCCGGGGTGTAAATTACAGTCGAAAAGATGCTGTTCAGTGGTGGACATGGACACAAGTGATAGAAAGCATAGAAAATACATGTTTAGTAAAGAAACTAATGAGCAGTGTTGATAAAGGGAAGTTTATATTAAAGAATGATTCTCAAATCTGACTTAAGTATGGTGATAAATCAGCCATGTGTTTGTTCAGATTTTTTGTTGGTTTTAATGAAAAGGATGCTGTGTACTAAGTTAATTGCTGTATAAAAGTGTGGAATTGTGCTGTAAACTGAGGCTTTGTGAACATTTGGGAAAAGTAGCAATCTCACAAAAGGTCCTGTTTGACGTACGGAATTTCTTCCTTCCATCTCTGGCATAATGCTAGACTCCATTCATAACTAAACACCAGCTCAGGGGAACAGTGTGCCGTCTCAACGTGTTGTATTCGTAAATGAATAAGTCTTTCTGAACGAGTCACTGAGGTGAACGAATCAGTATCGACCACTGCTTTGCACTAGTCCAATGTGGCATCATTTGTTCATGTTCATTTGGTTTGCGCTGACTAAATGCGTTGTTAAACTGAATGCATTATTATAATGAGTTTAATTCATTTACTTGATTTACTGGAGGGGGGCATGGTGGCTTGGTGGTTAGCACGTTTGCCTCACACCTTCAGGGTTGGGGGTTCGATTCCCACCTCTGCCTTGTGTGTGGAGTTTGCATGTTCTCCCCGTGCCTCGGGGGTTTCCTCCGGGTACTCCGGTTTCCTCCCCCGGTCCAAAGACATGCATGGTATGTTGATTGGCATCTCTGGAAAATTGTCTGTAGTGTGTGTGTGTGTGTGAGTGAATGAGAGTGTGTGTGTGTGTGCCCTGTGATGGGTTGGCACTCCATCCAGGGTGTATCCTGCCTTGATGCCCGATGACGCACAGGCTCCCCGTGACCCGAGAAGTTTGCATAAGCGGTAGAAAATGAATGAATGAATGAATGAATGATTTACTGGATATGAATCTGAAGCATACAAGGATGAATCCAATTCATGTTTTCAGATAAAAAAAAAAGAAGTGGCGATACGGTACCTCCCATGCCTGTGTGTCAGAGACCTGACAGATATTAGTAGAGATGTGAAAGCCCCATGTGTATTTACAAGTCTTCTGCAATGATGTTCCAGCCAGTCGGCCCTCTCATCTCTTTAACAATCCTAGTGATCTATTGCATCTTTACGTTTCGATTGCAGGACTTCATCAGCATTAATCTTCTCCATCTGCCATTGCAGTCAGTATGCGGTACCATGTTTTCAGGTCACAGCTTCAGTGCGCTATTGGAATGAACACAGAATTCATAGCTCAGTGGTTTGGGATGTGGACTGTTTGAACCAGACCCATAATCCTCATCCGATCGGCTCAGATACAGTACAGTATAAATCTCTGTGGACAAAAGCATCATCCAAATGATACAGTATGAGATGGTTATGTGTGTCATACTGTATGAACGAGCCAGCTTCAGTTTTACAGGGTTAATACCACCCTGTAGTGAATTCACTGCTGCTACTGAACCACTTTCTTTCATTGCGCTCTGATCATCAGGACTCTGCCCTGAAGTGGGCCTGAAGTTTGAATAATGAGATGCCGCCACTCTCGGGCTCTGTATGTGAGGCAGCTATAAGCTATATCAAGCTCCCCTGAGCTGTACACTTTTATTGGCTGTTGGAGTGCTACTGAAAGCTCTCTTGCATTTGGCCCACGCCAAATCTGTATTCCAATGCAGTAAAGGCACTCACTGAGGAATGTAATGAATAGGCAGTAGTATTCTCATAGCCTGAGAGGCATGCTTCACTTACCACTGTTCTCACTGAGGACAGGGCTCTGTGAGGGCTTGATCAGGACGCTTCTGTCTCAAACAGTTCGGCAATCGGTCATGTCCGTCGTCTATTCTCCGTCACGGCTTTGCAGAACAAACCCCTCACCACCATCGCCCTCTTCCACTGCAAAGAAAAGATGCTAGCAAAATTGTCAAAGTTGAACAGTTCAAACAAGAATTTATGGAACAAGAATATGTTCACATTTCAAACTCTAAGCCCGTAACAGTTATCACCTTTGGAGCAAACTGCTGACTTAATGGAGACATTTAGACATAGACTTTCCATTTAGGGTCATGAACTAACAACTTTGCTATACGTACAGGTACTAGACAAAAAAAAGTGCTGTTGTCGTGGTTATTGTTGTCCTTTGGCCACTCCCATTTAGCGGATTATCCTATTCGCTTATTTTGATTCTTCATGGCTTTTACACCAGATGCCTTTCTGACACATCCCTTCAATTTTATCCAGGCTTGGGACGTCTACTGAGAGTAAACCAGTAATCAGTGGGTGGGTTGGATTTCTGCCCAAGAATCAAAGAATCAAGGGTTCAGGACACGGCAGGGAAAAGAGTAAACAGGAATATTCCAATATAGAATAACTGGAAATCCTATGGTGCCTCCCATTTTGCTTGGAAGCAGCTGTTGAATGATTTTGTCCATTTGTATAGGGAAACAACTAAATAGAGGAGCTGCAATCTTTTACATAATATATGGTGAAAAATCCAACACCAAAGAACATATTTGCTTTCAGCTGTTTAATTCCTTTCATTCATTTAATATTACGACGTTTGTTGTATATCTATAATATGCATTTAGGCGGTTGGCTATTATTTAATTCCACTTCAAAAACAGTGCAAAGATGCTGAAGCGCGACGTATCCATTAACGTTCCTTTCGAGAACGACTGTTTTGAGGAGCCCTTTAAACGAAAAGCTTTTTGTCACTTCAGTTTAGAATGACTCTACAAATGGCTGCCGTGGGTGGTCCTCACTTTGACACTGCACTGATGTATGGATCTGTGTAGACAAAGGTCTGTGTGACAAAAGCAGCCCTGAATCACAAGCGCTATTAAAAATTGCAGTTTCCCATAAATAGTGCTAAGCTTGGGCTCATACAGTACGTGTCTCAAAATCAAAAGATCTATTAACAGGGATAAAGCAAACCTGATTGAATGGGTAAACCACTGTAAGCATCTGGCACCACTAGGTAGAAGTTACGGAGGAAGAAGCTGATGAAGTAAATAATATAATAAAACTATACAAAACAATAAACAAGGAAGTGTGACTTGTGCAAAGTTTGCATGTTCTACCACAGGCTTTGGGGGTTTCCTCTGGGTTTCCTCTCCTCCCTCTGTCCAAAGGCATGCAATGAAGGCTGATTGTCATCTATACATCGTCTGTGGTGCGTGAATGCATCTGTATGTGTGTGTGTGTGTGTTAGTGATGAGCTGGCACCATGTCTAGAACATCCTTCACCTTCTGCTCCAAGTCCCTTGGGATTGGCTTCAGGTTCTCTGAGAACCTGTGTAGGATAAGCAGTAGAGAATATGGATGGATGGATGGTGTCCCATTTTTTTTGCCCATTTTTATTAAATTTTTTTGCAACCTGTATCCTCGAATGAATGCCTAAAAACGAATGTAAACAGATTAGCACAAAGCCTAATCTTTGTAATTGGTCTATTCTGTTTAATTCCCTTTTACCCAATAGCTTTATTATATTAAGCTTCCTGCAGACAAATCTGATCTGTAACACCCTAGATGGCAAAGACTACAGTACCTTTTTATTACATCTCTCTTGACAAGCAAAATTTCACCAAGCTCCCAAGGATTCATTTCTATTTCCATCTCCAAGGACGTGCTTGTGTAACAAACAAGTGTCCACGTTACTTGGAAACCTTTCTTGCCTTATCTGAACACCAGACCATGTTATTAATGTAAAAAACAAAAACAACTGATAGATGACGGGTAGTGACAGATCACAGCCAGAGCGTTGCACTCTGCACATGTTCTATATCTAAATAATAATAAAGGCACCAAATAATTCTTTGTGTAGTTTTTATGCAGCTCTGCTTCCATATTCTGTTCTTGTTACAAGAAACATTCATTCATTCATTCATTCATTCATTCATTCATTCATTCTGTACCTCGGGTCATGTGGAGCCTGTGCTCAGGCGTCATCGGGCATCAAGGCAGGATACACCCTGAATGGAGTGGCAACCCATCACAGGGCACACACATACTCTCATTCACTCACACACTACAGACAATTTTCCAGAGATGCCAGTCAACCTACCATGCATGTCTTTGGACCGGGGGAGGAAACCGGAGTACCCGGAGGAAACCCCCGAGGCACGGGGAGAACATGCAAACTCCACACACACAAGGTGGAGGCGGGAATCGAACCCCCAACCCTGGAGGTGTGAGGCAAACGCGCTAACCACTAAGCCACCGCGCCCCCCCTTACAAGAAACATGACAACTTGAAATGTAACTATAAAGACACTAAAACTATAGAAGCTATTTTCTAAACTAGTGTTGACCTGCGTTCACAGTACATGATGACGAGATCATGAAGCACACTTATTAAACTGAAATTCTTTTTACGGACCTTTCTACTCAACATTTACCTTAATGTTGTCGCAAATCTCCCAGAAGAAACCTGCTTTGTTAAGGCGCAGTCTAATCGCACACTCGGCGCATAACCGAGCCACAAAGCCTACTTGCAGAATAGCACTTAATAATTATGAACAAACTGCCAAGGCTTTTATGTCTTCTGTGATTCAATCAGTCTCTCTTCAAATAAAACGATGCCCTGCTTTCAATTGCACAGCAATTTCTGGAATCTGGGGTGTGAGTCATCTACATCAGTCGCTCTTTACTGAGAAGGAGACTTGGTCACAAGCTCAAACAGTGTTGATTGATGTGCACAGTTTATCTATCCTATCTATCTATCTATCTATCTATCTATCTATCTATCTATCTATCTATCTATCTATCTATCTATCTATCTATCTATCTATCTATCTATCTATCTATCTATCTATCTATCTATCTATCTATCTATCTATCTGCTTTGTCTAATGTAAACTGTAATGAATCACTAGCGAGTCAATCACTAGCTGAACCTTCGCACTTCCATTCCCACACTCAGATGAAACACCACCCACGTCATCACCCACACCACCCACCAACTGAGCAACAGTTACTGTACGCCAAGCACTGACTGAGCCCTTTAAACCAGGGTTAGCAGCAGGTAACGTATGTTCCACCAGTAAATTACTACATGAAGCACATGTGGACATTCCTGATGTTTTTCTGTACCCTGCTGGTCATAAACGGTACTGCAGCCTGGTTTCTGGTTTCTTGTGTGTCAATGAGCCTCGTGTTTGCACTGAGGGGGAAAAAAAAAGCATTGCATTTGATTACATAGGGAAGTCATTTTAATTATTTTATCATTCCAAACATTTCCATGTTTCTCTTCTCGAGTGAATTAATTGTACATTTCAAACACTAGGTGGAGACAAACACCTACTTTAAGGTATTGAGGTTGATTGTTATTTTCTATTTGCAGCTTTGCAGAGTAAATCCAAATTATCTTTTTGTTATAAACCCATATCATATATATAAATATAAAATAAACCCATATCATATATATAAATATAAAATTTGGATTCACTTTTTGGATATATATATA